>NW_028262339.1:4140614-4293692 GCF_047370975.1 Nipponia nippon | reverse complement strand
TATCTACTTTCTTTAAATACAACGGAAAGTGAATGCAGCAACTTAGGTTAAAAAAAAGATATTCACACAAAAAGAAGTAGGTATAAACTGGATAAAAACAACAATCTTAAAGTAGGTAGAATTTGCTAATTATCTGTCTGAAAAAAATTAGGTTAAAATAGGTTCAGAAGACATAGAGATGCTTCAAAGTCATTTCAGATCACATTATGAACCCTGCTTTAAAGTTCTGTGAAGGTCATCAGTCACAACCTCCGGAAAATGGAAACAGAAAATCCAGTGACTTCATTACGGCAGAAAAACACCAATGCAAGCCTGTCTCAGATATTTCTTGATTTTATTTTATTTTTTCTTTTGTTAATGCAGAAGAATGTGAGAGTGGATGAACAGTAAAGAATATTAATTAAACAGCTGTATTTATTCATTCAGGAGCAAGACCTGTAAGATAAAAAAAGATAGACCAGAGTCCTTATATTGTTACTCAGGAGAGGAAAGATGCTTTGGCTAAGAAGAGTAACAAAATTTTGTTCGCAGAGCATATTTTTCTTGAAACAATTGAAGGATAATTTATTAATAAGAGGGCATGGGAAGACTTTATCTGTGCTATCTGAAATGTAGGTGAAGTGCCCACAAGTAAATCTACTTTCTCAATATGTTACCAATATACAATAAATGCATGTATCTATATATCATGCATAATATCTGTATACATCTACTATGCATATTATTGCTATGCAATCCTTTTGCTGTGGTCAATTTATATTTCATATCTTTTACCCAGGGATTTGTTCTTGGGAGAAAAGGACTACTCAGTCCATTAGTTGATCTGAATTTAAGAAGATAAATCCCTTGATGTTCAGCCATGACAGGAATTACTCTGCTCTAATGAGTAATAACTGTGGATAAGTCATGTGTCCCTATGGATTTCTTGGCCAGAAATTACATTTAAAAGAAGGCTAATTGTCTAAAATTTATCCAAATTCAATACAAATTTTGTTGCTACTAATTGCCTTTCCAGGTTTTTTAGCGTTAAAGATATTTAAATGTATTTGTCATAGCAATTTTGTGCATGTGTAATGCTTAAGAATAGTACCAACTGCCATCATATTTAGGCATTTCAAATATTTCTGTAATTCAGCACTACATCATTATGACTTGGAACACAATTTTCCATTTTTAATACCATAACAGATCATGTTTTAAAAATTGTGTTAACATTTCTGTCATAAAATGTGTCTTCACTACACTTGTTTTGTAGTTCTGACATGCTTTAATTACCATGGCAGTGTTATAAGCAGGAGATACTGGAATCAAATGACACCTGCTAGTGCCACTAGAGTTAAGGTTGTGTCAGCATTACCATGACAGACCACACTTTTCAGGTGTTTTCATGTCAAATGGTATAATTCACTCTGAGCTTGAACTATAACACAGAAGGCCTCATAGTTTTAAGCTCTGCATAAGTATTGTGCAAGGTGGAGAAGAGATTATTATTATAGCGCTAACAATACATGCAGGATTGACAAGAGATGCTGCTGTATTAGAGTCTCTGTTCCCAAGATGGAGCTCCCAAGGTCCTTGCAAACACTATATTTCATATAAGTGCTATTGTTTAGGACTACTGTTTGTTGTAAAAAATAAAAGCTACAATGTGCTTAAGAAAGATACCTAGGATCATCATGTGTTCGACATGTTCACTGTATACTAGAGATAATCTGGAAAACCTACTGTAGGAAGTCTGTTACAGTTAGGGTCACAAATGTTCTGGAATACACTGAACTTAAACTTTATGCTTTTAAAATCATGTTTTCACTCAATTTTATGGCATATTTCTGTGCAGTCAAAGGAAATATGAAAACTTTCCAACACATGGATTTTTATTGCACTAAAAACATCAATGCACCAAATTCAATTAGGACAGGTTAATATTTTTACTACTATTATTGCTATTCTGTTAAAATCAGGTAAGATTGTTTTGTTTTTTTTCTTTTCGAGTTTGCAGCCTTTGACCTTGCTGTAAAAATGATTGTTATGAGACAGAACTGACCAATATGCTGACAGAATTGTTTTATCGCAGAGGTCAGGAATGAGCCTGGTTTCTTGGTGTTCTCACCCCCTAAACCAAGAACAAGTGATGCAGAACCTCAGACACTGAGAACAGGGAATGAGTTACTGGAGGGGACACATATTTTTTTTTTAGATATTCAGGTTATGTGTCCAGATTTCACTTCTCCCAGTCTAAATTATGGTCAGTCTATGCAGTTAAGTGAAACTGGAGATGGTGAAGAGAAAGAAATAAGGAATGACTTACAAAGTGGTGAAGAATAGTGTGTTGCAACCTTTAGGTTGCCATCTCTGTGAAGGAGGTGGGCAGAAGCAGAGCCATAGATAGACCTTTCCCTCTCCTGGAGAAGAGGGTGGCTGGCAGTACTCACACCTTGATGAGTGGCATCCCAAACTTCTCATCTTCCAGTGCATCTGGTCCTTTGGGCTGTCATCTACCATTCACTTATGTCCCCATTTGGGGATGGGGCTAACTGCACTGTTTAGCTGTTTTTGAGAAGGCATCTTTGGCCTGTTCTCATAACCTATCAACTGACACTGAAATGAAGAGGTAAATTGCCTCACCACAAGCTTTGCCAAGCTGATTTCCTTTCCTGCCGATTGTGGAGTGCTTGACTTGGCTTTGTTTCAACCAGTGAATAAAGTTTAATTCAAAGCATGGGAGAGTCCCTGTCTGGTTGTTCCATTCAAGTAAACAGTACTTGCTTGCATGCTTAAGAATTGGAGTTGTTTAATCTAGAGAATGAAAGACAGAAAGGAAGTGTGATAACACTCTTCAAGAATGCAAACACCGTTGTGAAAAGGAAGGGAATAATCTGTTTGCCATGTCTGTAACGTATAGCACAAAGAGTAATAGGTTTACATTTCAGCGAAAATAATGAAGCATGGGGATAGACAGGGGAGGCTGTGGGGTCTCCATCATCTGAGTACACTGGTGTAAGATGATCCTATTTTAGGGAAAAGGGGATGGACTAGACAATCCCTTCAAGCTTCTTTTGTCCTTTTAAATCATTCTTTCTCTCTGCAGCATTAAGAAAAACAATTTAGAAATGTGTACGCAATAAATGATACTTAAAGATTCTTGAAATGTGGGCATTTGAACCAAATATACACAAAGCGCCATGTTTTCCCAGTACTGTCATCCCCAAATTCTTTCTTCTGTTCTTTCCGTTGATGAAAAACAAGGCTGCTCCCATTGGCTGATCACTGACAATGTGCAGTGAGAACTTGTAGTTAAAAATCATTGTCAAAATATCTCAATCTCAGTGATGAAAAAGGTGCAGGCATGTTCTGTGTAACTACGGGATGAATAATAACTATCCTATTACTATTCTATTTTTATACTTGTTTAGAATTTTTCAGCCAAGTTTCTGTATCAGACCACAGTTATTTCTAACAATAATGATTTTTTTGTAGTATTCCTATTCCTTTGGCCTTCTGCTTGCAATCTGTTTGAATTCTGCCTCTTGTTTAATTTATTACTGTTTCTGCTACTCTCATATTACCCTTTACTCAGGCAACTGCATTGGTTACCTCTAAAGCTGAGAATCAATTCAAAATTTTATTGTTAACATTAAAGGCTCTTCAACCTTTTCCCCTTTCTATTTGTGAAATCTGGTTCATGTTTATGGCCCCTCATAATTTATGTTTGGCTTCTGACCTGTTTCTCCTTCATCCCTACCATTTGCTGTGTCAAAATATCAGGCTTCTCCTCAATTAACACTGCTATTTTGGAAGTCTTTCCCTTTATATAATTCTACAGCTGAATCTTTCGGACTGTTTACCTTAAAAGTAAACCTTTTTCTGTTGATTTCTGTAAGAATATTATTGAGAGATATATTTTATGCCCTATTGTGCCATTTTCCTTTGTTATTTTGCTGGACTCTGATATTTAAGGGTCAGATGTTATTGCACAACAAAGTAGTTATGTTTTTTAATATTCAGCTTATACTGTTATAGTTTTTAGCATCCATAATTGTAATTGAATTCCCAGGCATGATACACATGGATACAAAAATGTAATTGTTGTCCTGGAGTTGTAAATGTCCCGTCATGAGATAATACCTACAAAACTGAGAATTCAGGGACCAACACAGACCCGCCATCAGTGAAGGAGGAGTTAGTATGTGAATTATTACAGGAGCTTGACCCCCTACAAATCAATGGGCCCTGACGCCATCCACCTGAGGGTGTTGAGAGAGCTGGCTGATGTCATTGCGGGGCCACTCTCCATAATCTTTAAGAAGTCGTGGAGATCGGGGGATGTCCCAGAGGACTGGAGGAAGGCGAATGTTACCCCTATCTACAAGAAGGGCTCAAGGAAGGATCCGGGTAATTATAGGCCCATCAGTCTTACTTCAGTCCCCAGGAAAGTTATGGAACGGATCCTCCTGGGGGCCATCACGAGTCAAATGAAGCATGTGATTGGGAAAAGCCAACACGGCTTCACCAAGGGCAGATCCTGCCTGACAAATCTGGTGGCCTTCTACGATAAAGTGACCTGCTCTGTTGACATGGGGAGAGCGGTGGATGTTGTCTACCTGGACTTCTCCAAGGCTTTGGATACAGTTCCCCACAGCCTTCTCCTGGAGAAATTGATGCGTTACGGCCTAGACAAGTGGTCTGTGCGGTGGGTGAGGAATTCGCTGACGGGCCACACCCAAAGGGTGGTGGTAAATAGCTCCTTTTCAAACTGGCAACCCGTCACAAGTGGGGTCTCCCAGGGATCGATATTGGGCCCAACGCTATTCAGTATCTTCATAAGTGATCTGGATAATGGGATCAAGTGTAGCCTGATGAAGTTTGCAGATGACACCAAAGTGAGTGGGGAAGTAGACACTCTGGAAGGCAGAGCCACCCTGCAGGAAGATCTGGATGTGGGCTAACAAGATCAGAGTGGGCTAACAAGAACCTTATGAAGTTTAACAAGGACAAGTGTAAGGTCTTGCACCTGGGAAAACATAATCCAGGAGTGCAGCACAGACTGGGATCCACCTGGCTAGAGAGCAGCTCTGTGGAAAGGGACCCGGGGGTCCTGGTGGACAGGAAGCTCAACATGAGTGAACAGTGTGCTGCTGCGGCCAAGAAGGCCAATAGGATGCTGGGTTGCATCAACAAGGGCATCACCAGCAGAGATAAAGAAGTCATTATCCCTCTCTACTCGGTGCTTGTCAGGCCACACCTGGAATACTGTGTACAGTTCTGGTCCCCGTTATACAAAAAAGATGCGGACAGGCTGGAGGGGGTCCAGAGAAGGGCCACCAAGATGATCGAGGGTCTGGGAAGCCTGCCATATGAGGATAGTCTGAGAGAAGTGTGTTTGTTCAGGCTTGAGAAAAGGAGGCTTAGAGGTGTTCTCATCACCATGTACCAGTACTTAAAGGGGAGCTACAAAGAAGATGGTGACTCCCTTTTTACAAGGAGTCACATGGTGAGGACAAAGGGTAATGGGTACAAGTTACTCCCAGGGAGATTCCGATTGGACACGAGAGGGAAATTTTTCACAATGAATGAGAACAGTCAATCATTGGAATAATCTTCCCAGGGAAGTGGTTGACTCCGCTACACTGGACATGTTTAAGACTCAGCTGGACATGGTGCTGAGCCATCTCGTCTAGACTGTGCTAGAAAGGTTGGACCAGATGATCCTTGAGGTCCCTTCCAACCTGGTATTAGATTCTATGATAATCTGGAGAGGGCAAATGAAGGAAGCCAACATAGAATTAGGGAGAATTATAAAGAAGAAGGACTATCACTTGAAAAACAATGTCTAATTTATCATCAGTAACCATAAGTACACTGTGAAAACCAAAAAATGAAATAGTATTTAGTCCCTAAGTGATGATGATATATCAAAGCAGAACTAAAACAGAATGCTAAGAAACCTTATGATTTATTTAATGATTTTTTCATGAATTTCCAAGTTGCTTCATAAATCAATTTGCATCCTATCTGGCGATCAGTCAATGTGGAAAGTTGCAGTGGACTGGGTATGAGTTCTGATCTGGATGTAGTTCTCAGCAATGGAGGTTTGTGTGCTTTCTTCAAGGACACAGGCAAAAGATAATTGTGTACTGTAAAAAGACTGTGGCAGTTACATGCCTTGCTCATGTGCCTCTGCCTGCCTTGCCTGTGCCCATTCCTTGGAAATGCAATCCTGTGTGCTGACAGAGGTCAGGGTGGCTGTGGAGTAACAAGCTGGTTGCCCAAGTTTCTTCTTCTGATCCTCCATCCTATCTCCCCTGGGTTTTTTACATCTTTTTTTTTGTGGCAACAGCAGCAAATCCTGGGGTGTCATCTTGGGAATGGTAAAAATCAGTTATGTTTACATTACTAAAAAGTTCTCAGATTGTAGCAACTTTTTTGATTTATTTTTCTTTCCCTTTTTCAAAAACTTAGGTTTTTGAAGGGCTTTGACCTGCACTATTTTCAAGTCATGGAGATCTTTAATGGTGACTTTGTGCAGGGATTGCCCCATACCAGGGGTTGACTCCAACAGGACCTCATCCCACGCATTATCCTGAGGCCACTCCAGTTTCAGTACTTTAAAAATGCTTGAGACTGTTCTGTCCCTGAGGGTGTTTGGCACAGGGGAGCGGTATAATTAAGACTGACCACATGCAAACAACCTAACAGGAGCAGTGCCTAGCCTAACTCCTGACCCACAACTGGAAATTGGGAGAATGAGAGCTTTTCTGGTCCAAAAAGGCCCTGTCTATTAGGGGGTCATGCAGTTCATTAGGCAGATCTGTGCGCTGTGATGGGTCAAACTGAGGGGCCCACGTCCTCGCTCCCTGCACACCTGCACATTGCTGCAAACTTGCTCTGGTCTGCTCCCATGGACTTGGATGCCAGTCAGGGGTTAGAGAGCATGAGATGCACTGCTGGGGGTTGGCCTTTGCCAGAGGGGAATCCAGTTTGCATGCCCTGAGACTGCTCCACAATGCAAACCAGGGCACAGTGAATGGGAACGACTGGAAGAGTTGCTTCAAAAGTTTGCTCTCCATCCACAATAAAACTGCAATGTAGACAATCCCAAACTGGGGACAATTTTAACAGTTTAACTGGATGTTTCAGTGCTTGAAAGTATTTCTTGGCACTTTTATTTTGCTAGCTTTCAGTTCAGTTTTCTACATTTTTCTTCTATTTCATGATGTCCCAAACCATGCCACAAATAAGTATATCAGGAAGAAAGCTGTGCACTGGAAACCCCATGGCATCTGAACATTTTGTAGCCAACACAACCTACAGCTGCATGGCACCAGGGTCGCTGGGTGGTTCATCTAAACCTATTGGAAATGCAGTGGAGCTTACTGATGCAGCAGCCTCTTTCATAAATGAATAACAGTTCCTCATTCAGACCACAGGAGTAACATACATTTCTTTTCTTGATAGTGAGCTTTTTTTATATGGACATTCACAGGAGGAAAGACTAAGAGTATAAGAAATTTTCTGAAACTGTTCATAAATCTATAAAATAGAACCAGTACACATAAAATGTAATACAGTAAATTTTATTAGCTCTTGAATTATCTTGAACAGGTAATAGTAAAGTAAATGTTTAATCTTTTTTTCCAACTTTTTTCAATAATTTGATCTCGCTCAAGCAGTTTTTAGTGCCCTCGTTCCTCAGAATCTAAATTGTGATTTTTTTATGAGTATAGAAAAAAATGTGGAAATGCTATAGTTTAGTTGCTCAATTTTATCTAATTCATGATTATATATTATATAGTCCAAGTATATTTTTTCTGAATCTTCTGCTGGATGCATTTATTTTGACAATTGTTCTGCTTTCTTAAGATATTCATTATTCTTTTTCCACAGTCCCCAGACTGCGCAAAACCGTCTTAAAGAAACAGTAGGAAATCATGTAAGGAAGTCAAAGCATATTTATATAACTTTTGAAAAAGTTTCTGTAAAAACAGAATGTTTACTTATCAAAACTCTTCATAATTTGAAAATAAAATGCAAGTTTGTTCTGACTGATATTACACAAAATAATATAGACAGGTCAGAATGGATATATTAAATGAGAATTCTGGTCTCGTTTAATATACGTTATTGTTTTTCCCTTGAGAGAAAAACACTTCCCTTTAATCTCTTCAATCTAAGTAATCTATACATTGAAGGCGTGCAAAGAATTTCTTAAAAATAATTTAAACATACTAAAGTAATGTGAGGCCTGATCTTGACTTCCACAAGATGGGAACTGATCTATTATACTGAAATATACTGGCCCAGTATGTTTGAATCATAGAATCGTCAAGGTTGGAAAAGACCCTTAAGATCATCGAGTCCAACCGTTAACCTGACACTCCCAAGTCCATCACTATACCATGTCCTCGAGCACCATGTCTATCCGTCCTTTAAATACCTCCAGGGATGGGGACTCAACCACTTCCCTGGGCAGCCTGTTCCAATGCTTGACCACCCTTTCAGTGAAGAAGTTTTTCCTAATATCTAACCTAAACCTGCCCTGGCGCAGCTTGAGGCCGTTTCCTCTCGTCCTATCCCTTGTTACTAGGGAGAAGAGACCAGCCCCCACCTCACTACAACCTCCTTTCAGGTAGTTGTAGAGAGCAATAAGGTCTCCCCTCAGCCTCCTCTTCTCCAGGCTAAACAGCCTCAGTTCCCTCAGGCACTCCTCATAAGACTTGTTCTCTAGACCCTTCACCAGCTTCGTTGCCCTTCTCTGGACACACTCCAGCACCTCGATGTCCTTCTTGTAGTGAGGGGCCCAAAACTGAACACAGTACTCGAGGTGCAACCTCACCAGTGCCGAGTACAGGGGCACTATCACCTCCCTGGTCCTGCTGGCCACACTATTCCTGATACAAGCCAGGATGCCACTGGCCCTCTTGGCCACCTGAGCACACTGCTGGCTCATGTTCAGGCGGCTGTCAACCAACACCCCTAGGTCCTTTTCCGCCAGGCAGCTCTCCAGCCACTCCTCCCCCAGCCTGTAGCGTTGCATGGGGTTGTTGTGACCCAAGTGCAGGACCCGGCACTTAGCCTTGTTGAATCTCATGCAGTTGGCCTCGGCTCAATGATCCAGCCTGTCCAGTTCCCTCTGTAGAGCCTTCCTGCCCTCCAGCAGATCGACACTTCCAACCAACTTGGTGTCATCTGCAAACTTCCTGAGGGTGCAGTCAATCCCCTCATCCAGATCATCAATGAAGATATTGAACAGGACCGGCCCCAGTACTGAGCCCTGGGGAACACCACTTGGACCAGCCGCCAACTGGATTTGACTCCATTCACCACCACTCTCTGGGCTCGGCTGTCCAGCCAGTTTTTAACCCAGCGTGAGCAGCCAGCTTCTCCAGGAGAATGCTGTGGGAGACAGTATCAAAGGCCTTACTAAAGTCCAAGTAGACAACATCCACAGCCTTCCCCTCATCCACTAAGCGGGTCACCTTGTCATAGAAGGAGACCAGGTTAGTGAAACAGGACCTCCCTCTCATAAACCCATGCTGGCTGGGCCTGATCCCCCGGTTGTCCCGCACTTGCTGCATAATGGCACTCAAGATGATCTGCTCCATGACCTTCCCCGGCACCGAGGTCAGGCTGACAGGCCTGTAGTTCCCCGGATCCTCCTTCCGACCCTTCTTGTAGAGGGGCATCACGTTTGCGAGCTTCCAGTCATTTCGGACCTCCCTGGTTGACCAGGACTGTTGATAAATGATGGAGAGTGGCCTGGCCAGCTCCTCTGCCAGCTCCCTCAATATTCTCGGGTGGATCCCATCTGGCCCCATGGACTTGTGGGCATCCAGGTGGAGGAGCAGGTCAGTGACTGCCACCTCTTCAACAACTGGGACTTCACTCTGCCTCCTATCTCCATCTCCCAGCTCAGGGGCCTGAAAAACCTGAGGATGACTAGCTTGACTATTAAAGACTGAGGCAAAGAAGGCATTAAGTACCTCAGCCTTCTCCTCATCCTTCGTGGCAAGGTTACCTTCTGCATCCAACAAAGGAGGGAGATTCTCCCTGGCCCTCCTTTTGTCTCTAACATATTTATAAAAACTTTTTTTGTCGTCTTTAATGGCGGTGGCCAGTTTAAGTTCCAGCTGGGCCTTCGCCTTTCTGATCTTCTCCCTGCATATCCTCACAACATCATTGTAATCCTCCTGAGTCGCCTGCCTCTTCTTCCAAAGGCGGTAAGCTCTCCTTTTTTTCTTGAGTTCAGCCAGGCCGGTCTTCTTCCCCGCCTGCTCGACTTGCGGCACATGGGGACGGCCTGCTCCTGTGCCTTTGAGACTTCCTCCTTGAATAACGTCCAGGCTTCCTGGACTCCTTTGCCCTTCAGGACTGCCTCCCAAGGGACTCTGTTAACCAGACTCCTAAACAATCCAAAGTCTGCCCTTCTAAAGTTCAGGGTAGCGGTCTTGCTGACCCCCTTCCTTACTTCTCCTAGAATTGAAAACTCTATCATGTCGTGGTCGCTGAGCCCAAGACAGCCTCTGACCACCACATCGCCCACCAGGCCTTCTCTGTTCGTAAACAGCAGGTCCAGCGGGGCACCTCCCCTGGTTGGCTCGCTTACCAGCTGCGTCAGGAAGTTATCTCCCACACACTCCAGGAACCTCCGAGACTGCTTCCTCTCTGCTATGTTGTATTTCCAGCAGATATCTGGTAAGTTGAAGTCTCCCATGAGAACAAGGGCTAGGGATTGTGAGACTTCAGCCAGCCACTTGTAGAATACTTCATCTGTTTCCTCGTCCTGGTTGGGTGGTCTGTAACAGACTCTCACCAGGATGTCTGCCTTGTTAGCCTTCCCCCTGATCTTTACCCATAAGCACTCAACCTTATCATTACTGTCGTTGAGCTCTAGACAGTCAAAACACTCCCTAACATACAGGGCTACCCCTCCACCTCTCCTTCCTAGCCTGTCCCTTCTGAAGAGCTTGTAGCCGTCCATTGCAGCACTCCAGTCATGTGAGTCATCCCACCATGTTTCTGTGATGGTGACCACATCATAGTTTTCCTGCCACGCAATGGCTTCCAGCTCCTCCTGTTTATTGCCCATGCTGCGTGCATTGGTGTAAATGCATTTCAGTTGGGCTATTGATCTCGTCACCAGCACAGGCATGCCACCCCTAGGCTCATCCCTAGCAAGCCTGGTTTTATCCCCTTCCCCCTTCGCATCTAGTTTAAAGCTCTCTCAATGAGGCCTGCTAACTCCTGAGCCAGAATCCTTTTCCCCCTTTGAGACAGGTGAACCCCATCTGTCTCCAGCAGGCCTGGTGCCATGTAAATTGCCCCATGGTCGAAAAACCCAAAATTCCGCCGCTGGCACCAGCCTCTGAGCCACGTGTTGATGAGGTGGGTCTTCCTGTTCCTTTCCATATGCCTCTCGGCTACTGATGGGATGGAGGAAAACACCACCTGTGCTCCTGATCCTTCAAGCAATCGCCCTAGTTCTCTAAAGTCCCTTTTGATTGTCTTGATGCCACTATCAGCTACCTCATCACTGCCGACTTGAACAACCACTAGTGGATAATAATCAGAAGCTTTCACCAGCCTAGGGAGCTTCCTGGTAACGTTTCTTATCCTTGCCCCAGGGAGGCAGCAGACTTCCCTATGGGATGGGTCCGGTCGGCATATCGGGCCCTCTGTTCCCCTCAGAAGGGAGTCACCTACGACAATTACCCTTCTTTTTTTCTTACCAATGGCCTAAACAATGGTTTGTTCACAAGTAGAAATCTGATATGGTGAGAGGATTGTCAAAACTGTGATAATGGGTTTGAAACATGTCTGTACACTTTGGAGCTGTTTGCGTGTGTTGAGTAGGTGCATTGATACAAAAGGTTGAGTAGATACAATAATTTCCTGATTTAGACAAGAATTTTTTAGCTTTATAGTGCTTCAGGTAGTGCTGTAAACATGTCTCTGTCACAGAAAATTTGTTAGAAAATGCAGTGATTGGCAAAGAAAATATTATTGTTATTACCAAATTTAGCATGAATGGGTGGCTTTGAGTATAAAATAGTCTCCGGTGCGACAGTTAAGTAAAGACAAATACACAGTCAATTTGCTTGAAATGTATTCTGGTTCCCTGTCATTTTCCACTTTAATCAAAAGGTGAACTAAATAAGTACTTCAATCGAGTCTGAGGCTGCAGATAAGCCCTTGTTTTTGATAAAATCTGGGGCACAATATTGAATTTGAAACCATATTGTTTAGTATATTTGAATGAACCATGGCCATTGACACCATATATGCTTATCTGTGTCCCAATTTTCTGATCTGTTCACCGAGCTATTATTTACCTGTTTTACAAAATTTTAAGTCTGAATTAATTGAGGCATAATTTTGGCCTTTTCTCATATGGCTATGAGATTGGAAAGAGAAAGCAATGAGTTATCCTGGTATCCACCCCATCATCTCTGAAACCAAAGTACAGGTTTGCAAATCCTCAATGTGAAGGTCACATCCCCAGAAGAAGAATGATGCCAAAGACTGTCTGGGGACCTTTCAGATCACCATTGCTTAGCACTGCACACTTCAGGCAGCTGTGGAGGTCTAGGGACTTTGGGGCAACTTGGGCAGCTTTGAATATCTGCCAAATCCTTGATGATCTTCAATTAAAAACACTATAAACATTAAATCTTCTACAGTTATCCATACACACAGCCCTGCAGCCACTGAGATTTCATCTTAATAAGGATTTCAAGAAGAGAAATATTATGTGCACAGTGAGTACGGTGGGATCCTTCCTGGCATGCAGTGGGCAGCAAGTTGGTGTGCTTCCCAGTGAGCCCTGGTTAAAGCACCAATCTGTTCCTGTCCACTTCGCTATCGGATTTCAGTGTTTGATTCATGAATCTGGAGGGAATTTTGTGTGAGTAGTAAAGCAATGATTCCTACAAATGAAAAATAATACAGATAATACTGAGAGCTGCGTGCTTTAAAAGACAGATTTTCCGGAGATGCTGGAGGAGTGTTGTGAACACGAGTCCCACATTAGGCAGGATCCATTAGTCCTCCTAGAGAGTCTTCCCTTCGGAGGATCCTCCTCCCTACGTCATTATGGCATCCTCACACTCCATAGTGTTCAGTACCTAAATGGTTGATTTGCATGACTTAAAATTGCTCATCTAATCTTTTATTTCCATATGTATAAGCACATCCAACAGCACAGAAAATGTTACTTGCATCTGAGACTAGAAAGACTTGTGTCTTCATAGAAATGCATAGATGTTATTCGAAGAAATATTTTTATTTTATAGAATGCTCTTCTAAATTAGAAAAAAATTATTCCGATATGCAGTGTGATCATTCATTGTCTTTGATGTGAGGCCTTTGAACACTGGTCTGCAAATTCACTGCAGTAATTTTTGTGTGGCACGAGACTCCTCACTGCACAGGAAGGTAGTAACGAATCTTATAGAATAATAGAATCATAGAATCGTTAAGGTTGGAAAAGACCTTTAAGATCATCAAGTCCAACCGTTAACCTAACACTGCCAAGTCCACCACTAAACCATGTCCCTAAGCACCACGTCTACCCTTCTTTTAAATACCTCCAGGGATGGGGACTCAACCACTTCCCTGGGCAGCCTGTTCCAGTGCCTGACTACCCTTTCAGTGAAGAAATTTTCTCTAATATCTAATGTAAACCTCCCCTGGCGCAACTTGAGGCCATTTCCTCTAGTCCTATCACTTGTTACTAGGGAGAAGAGACCAACCCCCACATCACTACAACCTCCTTCCAGGTAGTTGTAGAGAGCAATAAGGTCTCCCCTCAGCCTCCTCTTCTCCAGACTAAACAACCCCAGCTCCCTCAGCCGCTCCTCATAAGACTTGTGCTCTAGACCCTTCACCAACTTCGTTGCCCTTCTCTGGACACACTCCAGCACCTCGATGTCCTTCTTGTAGTGAGGGGCCCAAAACCGAACACAGTACTCGAGGTGCGGCCGCACCAGTGCCGAGTACAGGGGCACTATCACCTCCCTGGTCCTGCTGGCCACACTGTTTCTGATACAAGCCAGGATGCCATTGGCCTTCTTGGCCACCTGGGCACACTGCCGGCTCATGTTCAGGCGGCTTTCAACCAGCATCCCCAGGTCCCATTCCACCAGGAAGCTTTCCAGCCACTCCTCCCCTAGCCTGTAGCATTGCATGGGGTTGTTGTGACCCAAGTGCAGGACCCGGCACTTAGCCTTGTTGAATCTCATGCAGTTGGCCTCGGCTCAATGATCCAGCCTGTCCAGTTCCCTCTGTAGAGCCTTCCTGTCCTCCAGCAGATCGACACTTCCACCCAACTTGGTGTCATCTGCAAACTTCCTGAGGGTGCACTCGATCCCCTCATCCAGATTGTTGATAAAGATTAAACATGACTGGCCCCAGTACTGAGCCCTGGGGAACACCACTTGTTACTGGCCGCCAACTGGATTTAACTCCATTTACCACAAATCTTTGTGGTAATCTTGTTACGCCTACAATTACTATCACCAATGGAAAAGAGCTTGGCTAGGGAGCTGAAGCATGGCTGACGTATCCCCAAGATTACTGATTGCAATAATGGATTCAGGTGATGGCTAGCAGCTAGCATGAGTTAAAGAAACATTCTGGTTGCTGAATCAACTGTTTGCAGCAGAGTAGTATAGAAGAGACTATGCTTTCAGCTGCGTTAGGTCTTATTGTTGGTAATTAAATCTTTCTCACTTGAGCCAGATAACAGACTGCTCTCTTCCTGAATCTGTGTCATGGTTTAACCCCAGCTAGCAACTAAGCACCACGCAGCCGCTCACTCACTCCCCCCCCCACCCCGTGGGATGGGGGAGAGAATCGGAAGGGTAAAAGTAAGAAAACTCATGGGTTGAGATAAGAACAGTTTAATAATTTTTTTAAAAGAAATAATAATAATAAAATCCATAAAATGTTCATTGAGTTCATTTGGTCTATGACTTTGGGCTCCATCTGTGATGGTGGTTGCTCAGGACAGGAGAGGTGGTGTGTTGCGTGGAGTTATTGGGCACCAAAGCCACCTCAGATTGGGTCACTGCTGCACTTGCAATGCTTCTTGTAAGGCTTGTCCTCCATTAGTTTGGGTGGTTCCTATAACATGCAACTCAAATCATAGGTTACAACAATTTAAAGGTATATCTATTACAATCTCCATCCCGGTCCCTTTGGACTAGGCCATAAGTTTTAACATCGCAATGAATTCCTCCTCTTGCCTCTAGCTTGGCTAGCAGCAAGAGGTTCCTGCTATAATACCTTTGATGTATGACAGCCACAGCAGTGGTGACATACAGCATCATGTAACACTGCCATCATACAACTCAAATCATGGATTATTTTCACCCAGGATTAAATCACCTTGAGGTACACACAGGACTCCCCCATACTTCTGCATCACCCACCAAGTGCACCCAGGCCCCTGAGTAAAAACAACCCCACAAATAGGTTTGCCCTTTCCTGAGGAAGGAATAACCCAGGCTGGTTTACCCAGCCAGTTCCTTATATGTGCTGCAAGGAACTTATCTCCTTCCACAGTGCGCAGGGGTTTTAATTGGGCAGGGCCAGGTCGACTGGCATATCCTCTAGTGTTAACTAGCCAAGATTGTGTGCGGTGTTGGATTGTTGCATGCTAAATCCAGTTCTGGTTCCATCACCACTGCACTTTGCTCACTTTCCTCAGAGTTCATTCTCAATTAATCTGAATGATTCTTAATATATAGTGTTGATATGGCATATAGTAATCACAGAAGTGATGACATCCAGTATTATATAGCAATTAACATTATACAATTCAGTTCATTAGCTATTTTCACCCAAAATCAAATCCCCTTGAGGTACACATCGGACTTCCCCATCCTCCCACATCACCCACCAAGTGCACCCAGGTCCCTGAGCAAAAGCAATCCCATGAATGGGTTTGCCTCTGCCTGAGGCAGGAATAACCCAGACTGTCTTCCCCAGCAAATTTTTTATGTGCACTACAGGGACTTTATCCCCCTCTACAGTGCATAAAAGTTTTGACAGGGCAGGGCCAGCTCAATTGGCAGATCCCCATGTTTCGCATTCATGGATAACCTGTGCAATAGTGTCCATGGTCAAGTCCACCCCTCGATCACGACCCCATCTAGATGTTGCATCTCTTCTTTGATGGCCTGAGGTGTCATAGGCCCACCAAGCTAGGAATAATTCACCCTTCTGTTGCCAGTCCAGGTCCACTTGAGCCACTTCAATCTTAGCAGCCTGATCCACCTGCTGATTGTTTTGATGTTCTTCAGTGGCCTGACTCTTGGGTACGTGAGCATCTACGTGACGTACTTTTACAATCAGGATCTCTGTCCGGGCAGCAATATCTTGCCACAATGCGGCAGCCCAGATGGGTTTGCCTCTGCGCTGCCAGTTGCTCTGCTTCCATTGCTGTAACCACCCCCACAGGGCATTTGCCACCCTCCATGAGTCAGTACAGAGATGATAGAGCATTGGCCACTTTTCTCAGTCAGCAATATCCAAAGCCAGCTGGATGGCTTTCACCTCTGCAAACTGACTCGATTCACCTTCTCCTTCAGCAGTTTCTGCCACTTGTCGTACAGGACTCCATACAGCAGCTTTCCACCTTTGATGCTTCCCCACAAGATGACAGGACCCATCAGTGAACAGGGCATATTGCTTCTCATTTTCTGGCAGTTTATTATACAGTGGGGCCTCCTCAGCACGCGTCACCTCCTCCTCTGGTGATATTCCGAAATCTTTGCCTTCTGGGCAGTCCATGATCACTCCCAAGATTCCTGGGCGACTGGGGTTTCCTATTCGAGCCCGTTGTGTGATTAGTGCGACCCACTTGACTCCACATAGCATCAGTTGCATGATGTGTACAGGGGACCCTCCCTTTGAACATCCAGCCCAGCACTGGCAGTCGGGGTGCTAGGAGGAGCTGTGCTTCAGTACCAACCACTTCTGAAGCAGCTCGAACCCCTTCATATGCTGCCAATATGTCTTTCTCCATTGGAGTATAGCGGGCCTTGGATCCTCTGTATCCCCGACTCCAAAACCCTAGGGGTCGACCTCGAGTCTCTCCTGGTGCTTTCTGCCAGAGGCTCCAGGTAGGGCCGTTATCCCTGGCTGTGGTGTAGAGCACAGTTACCTCAGGAGAGGGTATTTCAAGCACCCAAAAGGGTACCAGTGGGCTTTTGTTATAGATGCCTTGAGTACAGAGAAGATTAAACAGCTGTCTAGCTTGCCTGGTCTCTCCGAGGATCCATTTGTGGTGAGGTTGCTGCGGGTTAAAGAACAGCAGTTGCCAGTTGCTACCATGACAATGCACTGGCAACAGCGCACGAGACTCCCTGGTTCCCATCCATAAGTTGATTCGTCGACTGGAGAGCCAAGGAGTGACCAGCAAGACTCACTCACCCTTTAACAGTCCCATATTGCCAGTACAAAAATCTAATGGAGATTGGAGGCTAACAGTGGAGTATTGCGGCCTGAACGAAGTTACACCTCTGCTATGAGGAAAGGCTGAAAGAGCTCAGGTTGTTCAGCCTGGAGAAGAGAAGGCTGTGGGGAGACCTTATTGCAGCCTTTCAATACTTAAAGGGGGCCTACAAGAAAGATGGGGATAGTCTTTTTAGCAAGGCCGGGGGCGACAGGACAAGGGGTAATGGTTTTAAACTAAAGGAGGGTAGATTTAGACTGAACACAAGGAAAATATTTTCCATTATGAGGGTGGTGAAACACTGGAAAGGGTTGCCCAGAGAGGTGGTAGATGCCCCATCCTTGGAAACATTCAAGGACAGGCTGGATGGGGCTGAGAGCAACCTGATCTAGATGAAGATGTCCCTGCCTATCGCAGGGGAAGTAGACTAGACGACCTTCCATCCCAAAGCATTCTATGATTCTATGATTCTATGATTCTAAGTGCTGCTGTACAAGACATACTAGAACTCCAATATGAATTGGAGTCAAAGGCTGCCAAATGATCTGAAACTACTGATATCGCTAATGCATTTTTCTTGATCCCTTTGGCAGCAGAGTGCAGGCCGCAGTTTGCTTTCACTTGGAGGGGCATCCAGTACACCTGGAACCGATTGTCCCAGGGGAGGAAACACAGCCCCACCATTTGTCATGGATTGATCCAGACTGCACTGGAATAGGGTGAAGCTCCGGAACACCTGCAGTATATTGATGACATCATTGTGTGGGGCAACACAGCAGAGGAAGTCTTTGAGAAGGGGAGAAGTATAATCCAGGTTCTTTTGCACGCTGGTTTTGCCATATAACAAAGTAAGGTCAAGGGACCTGCACAGGAGATCCAGTTTTTAGGAATAAAATGGCAAGATGGACGTCATCAGATCCCAATGTATGTGATCAACAAAATAACAGCTGAAACCCGCTATACTCCAAATGAAAAAAAGAGATATTGGCAGCATATGAAGGGGTTCAATCTGCTTCAGAAGTGGTTGGTACTGAAGCACAGCTCCTCCTGGCACCTCGACTGCCCGTGCTGGGCTGGATACTGTTAAAGACTACACTGAGAGCAATGGGTGGTGGGACATTCAAACACTGGGATACACATTTAGCAAAGGCCACCTGGTTAGTCAACACCAGGGGATCTGCCAATCGAGCTGGCCCTGCCCAATCAAGACTTTTATGTAATGTAGAGGGGGATAAAGTCCCTGTAGTGCACATAAAAAATATGCTGGGGAAGACAGTCTGGGTTACTCCTGCTTCAGGCAGAGGTAAACCCATTCGTGGGATTGCTTTTGCTCAAGGACCGGGGTGCACTTGGTGGGTGATGTGGGAGGATGGGGAAGTCCGATGTGTACCTCAAGGGGATTTGATTTTGGGTGAAAATAGCCAATGAACTGAATTGTATGATGCTAACTGCTATATAATACTGGATGTCATCACTTCTATGGTTGCTATATGCCATATCAATGGTACACAGTAAGCATCACCCAAATTAATGAAGAATGATCTTTGAGGAAACCGAGCAAAGTGCACCGGTGATGGAACCAGAGCTGGCTTCAGCATGCAACAATCCAACACCACACACCATCTCTCCTGCCCTGAAAGACTGTTATGATGGATGAAGCTCAAAGTCATGGACTAAATGAACTCAACGGACATTTTAGAGGGATGGCCCATAGACTAAGGGAATGATATCTATGTGTATATATCAAAAGACTGGAAAAGTGGTGGTGATTAATTGGAATGTATTGGAAAGTGTAAGACCTGGGCATGACGTAGATGGTATAGAATAAGGGGTGGCCGATTAGTATAGGCCACTTTCCACTGAAATTAATCATTGAGCTTAGTATATGTAGAAATGAGTCATTTGGGTAGTCCCATCATACATGACTGTAGGAGGATTATAACACAGGGTGAGTCTTGGAAAAAAAAATCCAGTTTGTTGATTAATGCTATACCCCTGAAAAAGACAATCAGATACCCTCCCATGTACTTCTTTGGTATTGATTGCAACTTTTAAATTATTTTTTCATGATAGTTTTCCTGTGTTGATTTTATGTTACTTATTTAATTCACTTTTTTCAAGTTCCACGTTGAAACTCATTGGCAAATGTGCTCATTCATATGCTTCCCTGAGAAACATGCACATGAATGTGTAGCTCAGAACAGGTTGAGATGAAAGTTGGAAAATATAGGAATGGGACAACTTGCCAGAGAAAACAGGAATTGATGACCCTGCAGTCCCTTGCTGGTTTGATTTCTACAGACCAATTACCTTTACCTGTTTATAAATGCCATTTTTTCCCTGAAAATCATGATTTTGATGATCTTTTTTTGCTTTCAAGACTGTCAGAAGTATACAGGCATGGTCTAAAAAAAACAATTAAATGAATGTGCAACTTTAGGAGACTGCTTGGATTGTACCATAAATGTTAGCTGACATACAGTTAGAGAGATTACCAGTTGAGTAATATTGAAATATCCCAGAAAAGAGATCATACCATATAGAATCATAGAATCATTTAGGTTGGAAAAGACCTTGAAGATCATCAAGTCCAACCGTTAACCTAACATGGCCAAGTCCACCACTAAACCATGTCTTCAAGCACCACATCTACAGATCTTTTAAATACCTCCAGGGATGGGGACTCAACCACTTCCCTGGGCAGCCTGTTCCAGTGCTTGACAACCCATTCAGTGAAGAAATTTTTCCTAATATCCAACCTAAACCTCCCCTGGCACAACTTGAGGCCATTTCCTCTAGTCCTATCGCTTGTTACTAGGGAGAAGAGACCGACCCCCACATCACTACAACCTCCTTTCAGGTAGTTGTAGAGAGCAATAAGGTCTCCCCTCAGCCTCCTCTTCTCCAGACTAAACAACCCCAGCTCCCTCAGCCGCTCCTCATAAGACTTGTGCTCTAGACCCTTCACCAACTTCGTTGCCCTCCCCTGGACACGCTCCAGCACCTCGATGTCCTTCTTGTAGTGAGGGGCCCAAAACTGAACACAGTACTCGAGGTGCAGCCTCACCAGTGCCGAGTACAGGGGCACTATCACCTCCCTGGTCCTGCTGGCCACATTATTTCTGATACAAGCCAGGATGCTATTGGCCCTCTTGGCCACCTGAGCACACTGCTGGCTCATGTTCAGGCGGCTGTCAACCAACACCCCCAGGTCCTTTTCCGCCAGGCAGCTCTCCAGCCACTCTTCCCCAAGTCTGTAGCACTGCATGGGGTTGTTGTGACCCAAGTGCAGGACCCGGCACTTAGCCTTGTTGAATCTCATACAGTTGGCCCCAGCCCATCGATCCAGCCTGTCCAGGTCCCTCTGTAGAGCCTTCCTGCCCTCCAGCAGAGCAACACTTCCACCCAACTTGGTGTCATCTGCAAACTTCCTGAGGGTGCAGTCAATCCCCTCATCCAGGTCATCAATGAAGATATTGAACAGGACCGGCCCCAGTACTGAGCCCTGGGGAACACCACTTGTGACTGACTGCTAACTGGATTTGACTCCATTCACAACCACTCTGCGCTCGGCCATCCAGCCAGTTTTTAACCCAGCGTAAAGTGCACCCATCCATGCCGTGTGCAGCCACCTTCTCCAAGAGAATGCTGTGGGAGACTGTGTGAAAGGCCTTACTAAAGTCCAAGTAGACAACATCCACAGCCTTCCCCTCATCCACTAAGCGGGTCACCTTGTCATAGAAGGAGACCAGGTTAGTGAAACAGGACCTCCCTCTCATAAACCCATGCTGGCTGGGCCTGATCCCCCGGTTGTCCCGCACTTGCTGCATAATGGCACTCAAGATGATCTGCTCCATGACCTTCCCCGGCACCGAGGTCAGGCTGACAGGCCTGTAGTTCCCCGGATCCTCCTTCCGACCCTTCTTGTAGAAGGGCATCACGTTTGCGAGCTTCCAGTCATCTGGGACCTCCCCGGTTGACCAGGACTGCTGATAAATGATGGAGAGTGGCCTGGCCAGCTCCTCTGCCAGCTCCCTCAGTATCCTCGGGTGGATCCCATCTGGCCCCATGGACTTGTGGGCATCCAGGTGGAGGAGCAGGTCGCTGACTGTTACCTCTTCGATTATTGGGGCTTTATTATGCTTCACTTTTCCATCTCCCAGCTTAGGGGGCTGAATACCCTGAGGATGACCAGTCTGACTATTAAAGACTGAGGCAAAGAAGGCATTAAGTACTTCAGCCTTCTCCTCATCCTTTGTGGTGATGTTTCCCTCTGCATCCAACAAAGGAGGGAGAGTCTCCTTGGCCCTCCTTTTGTCGCTGATATATTTGTAAAAACATTTTTTGTTATCTTTAACTGCAGTGGCCAGTTTAAGTTCTAGCTGGGCTTTTGCCTTTCTAATTTTTTCCGTGCATAACCTAACAATATCCCTGTAGTCTTCTTGAGTTGCCTGCCCCTTCTTCCAAAGATGGCAAACTCTCTTTTTTTTCCTGAGTTCCAGCCAAAGCTCTCTTTTCAGCCAGGCCTGTCTTCTTCCCCGCCTGCTCGACTTATGGCACATGGGGACAGCCTGCTCCTGCACCTCTTCCCCAAGCCTGTAGCATTGCATGGGGTTGTTGTGACCCAAGTGCAGGACCTGGCATTAGCCTTGTTTAATCTCATACATATTTCTACAGACAAAGCAAATCTCTTTGTAGAGTATTTCAGGTTTTGGATTAATACTATTCCTACTTAAAAGACCCTTAGTAGTTGTGTGTATTTATACATGTTTGAATCTTCCAAGATAATAAAGTATTTTTTTTGTCCATTGATCTTATTATAAACAATATATATTTATTAATTTAAAACAAATATGAATCCTTTATTCACTTTTCTTTTAGTGAGGATGTCAAGGTTGCATAATTCAAAGCTTTCAAGATCACATATACTGCAAGCAATTTATATAGAGAAAAATGGTTTTGATACAACACTGAAATGATAATTAATGTCTTCTATCCAGTCTTTTTCACTATCTCAAAGGATCTAAAATTGAAGCATTCTCTAAAAAATTTTAACAAGTTCTTTATGTACGCTATGTAAATCTAATTTTTGGATTCAACTCTTGTATTCATAACAGGCAAGCTGCTTTGTCCAACCAATTTGTAATTATGAATGAAATATGGGACAGCTATGGCCGTACATAATTTATACACATTTATAAAATCTATACACTTTTAAAAGTGTTTATAAAGACATACTCAGCGACAGAAAATACATTTTTAACTCAAAATGCTATTTAACAATATTTTCATTTGGATGTTATGGATGTTCAGGAATTGTTCAAGATATAAGTACAAAACAGAGGCGCAGCTGGAACTTAAACTGGCCACCGCCGTTAAAGACGACAAAAAAAGTTTTTATAAATATGTTAGAGACAAAAGGAGGGCCCGGGAGAATCTCCCTCCTTTTTGGATGCAGAAGGTAACCTTGCCACGAAGGATGAGGAGAAGGCTGAGGTACTTAATGCCTTCTTTGCCTCAGTCTTTAATAGTCAAGCTAGTCATCCTCAGGTTTTTCAGGCCCCTGAGCTGGGAGATGGAGATAGGAGGCAGAATGAAGTCCCAGTTGTCGAAGAGATGGCAGTCACTGACCTGCTCTTCCACCTGGATGCCCACAAGTCCATGGGGCCAGATGGGATCCACCCGAGGATACAGAGGGAGCTGGCAGAGGAGCTGGCCAGGCCACTCTCCATCATTTATCAGCAGTCCTGGTCAACCGGGGAGGTCCCAGATGACTGGAAGCTCGCAAACGTGATGCCCTTCTACAAGAAGGGTCGGAAGGAGGATCCGGGGAACTACAGGCCTGTCAGCCTGACCTCGGTGCCGGGGAAGGTCATGGAGCAGATCATCTTGAGTGCCATTATGCAGCAAGTGCGGGACAACCAAGGGATCAGGCCCAGCCAGCATGGGTTTATGAGAGGGAGGTCCTGTTTCACTAACCTGGTCTCCTTCTATGACAAGGTGACCCGCTTAGTGGATGAGGGGAAGGCTGTGGATGTTGTCTACTTGGACTTTAGTAAGGCCTTTCACACAGTCTCCCACAGCATTCTCCTGGAGAAGGTGGCTGCACACGGCATGGATGGGTGCACTTTACGCTGGGTTAAAAACTGGCTGGATGGCCGAGCGCAGAGAGTGGTGGTGAATGGAGCCAAATCCAGTTGGCGGCTGGTCACAAGTGATGTTCCCCAGGGCTCAGTACTGGGGCCAGTCCTGTTCAATATCTTCATTGATGACCTGGATGAGGGGATTGACTGCACCCTCAGGAAGTTTGCAGATGACACCAAGTTGGGTGGAAGTGTTGCTCTGCTGGAGGGCAGGAAGGCTCTACAGAGGGACCTGGACAGGCTGGATCGTTGGGCCGAGGCCAGCTGTATGAGATTCAACAAGGCTAAGTGCCGGGTCCTGCACTTGGGTAACAACAACCCCATGCAACACTACAGGCTGGAGGAGGAGTGGCTGGAGAGCTGCCTGGCGGAAAAGGACCTAGGGGTGTTGGTTGACAGCCGCCTGAACATGAGCCAGCAGTGTGCTCAGGTGGCCAAGAGGGCCAATGGCATCCTGGCTTGTATCAGGAATAGTGTGGCCAGCAGGACCAGGGAGGTGATAGTGCCCCTGTACTCGGCACTGGTGAGGCCGCACCTCGAGTACTGTGTTCAGTTTTGGGCCCCTCACTACAAGAAGGACATCGAGGTGCTGGAGCATGTCCAGAGAAGGGCAACGAAGTTGGTGAAGGGTCTAGAGCACAAGTCTTATGAGGAGCGGCTGAGGGAGCTGGGGTTGTTTAGTCTGGATAAGAGGAGGCTGAGGGGAGACCTTATTGCTCTCTACAACTACCTGAAAGGAGGTTGTAGCGAGGTGGGGGTCGGCCTCTTCTCCCTAGTAACGAGTGATAGGACGAGAGGAAACGGCCTCAAGCTGCGCCAGGGGAGGTTTAGGTTGGATATTAGGAAAAATTTCTTCACTGAATGGGTTGTCAAGCACTGGAACAGGCTGCCCAGGGAAGTGGTTGAGTCTCCATCCCTGGAGTTATTTAAAGAACGGATAGATATGGTGCTTGAAGACATGGTATAGTGATGGACTTGGCAGTGATAGGTTGACGGTTGGACTCGACGATCTTAAGGGTTTTTTCCAGACTTGACTATTCTATGATTCTATGAAAAAACAGAATGAAAAAATATGAAGCAACCAACAGCCTTCAGACAAGACAATCTGACTATTTTTAAGCTATTTCTGCTTTAAGCACCACTTTCTTTTAAGGTATGGAGGGAAAGAATTAATATTGCTTTTAACCACCTGTATTTGCACTTTGATGGAAATGTGTTTTTTCTTTGCCAGCAATTTGTAAAAGCATGACTGTACAATTCTTTGAAACCTTTAAAGCAATCCTTTCTTTCTGTGCTGTTTTGCATTTTAGGGAACTGTCATTGATTACATAAAGATTATCTTGGCATTGCCTTGCTTCATGTCATCCAAATATGGACTAAACTGGCACCTTCATATGGAAAAGTGCCCTTTCTCCAGATATATTGGGGTGGAAGAGTATTGAACCAGCATTTTATTACTTAACTGATTATACACATTCTACGATACTTGTTTACTTTTTTTTTTTGTTTCTTTAGCTATTTTGCATTCTGAGTATCTCTCTTTCCAGGTTTCCATAGCAACTCTTGCACAACTTGATCATTAGAAAGAATTTCTCTTTAATTGATCGCCTAATGTATAGCTTAATAGTAACTGTTAAGCAGTCTTTTGTTTCCAGATCATATTTAAGGTTCATATATTTGCATAAAAACTTCTCATTAACTCAAACCAGTCATTATTAGTAATTTTCTTCCTTTATTATTTTTTTAATAACTAAACCCTCCTTGAGGTTTTACAAATAGGAAATATTTATAGATTGTAGAAAGGGCTTTCTGAGCCTGGGTGCTTTGTTTCTACGAGCAGCAAGAAAATTACAGAGCTTCAAAATTCTGATCACATAATACAAAAAGAAGGTGTCTCTTTCTCCAATTGAAATTTAAATAGACTGTGATAACTATAGGCCAGAGGCAATATTTAATGGCAAAGTTGCAGTGTATTAAAATCTTGTACAAATATGAATAACAATATAAAAAATAACCAAGAAAAACCGAGAAGTTCCCTGCCCCCACTGGCAGCACAAAAGCCATAAAATTATTGCACTAAGTAGCAGTGTTTTCAATGGAGTCCTCACCTGAAACAAAGTTAAGTGTAGATACGTAAAACTAAGCAGAAATAGCATGTAGACATTCCTATTCATTTGACAATAAGGCAACCAATATGATATCTATGACTGTTAGATGAAGAACTGAAATTAACCATGTGCTTTTCAAAGAAGAAATTCTGACTGCAGTTGCAGATTGTCGTGGTTTAACCCCAGCCAGCAACTATGCACCACATAGCCGCTCACTCACTCCCCCCCGGTGGAGTGGGGGAGAGAATTGGAAGGGTGAAAGTCAGAAAACTCGTGGGCTGAGATAAGAACAGTTTAATAATTGAAGTAAAATGAAATAGAATGGTAGTAGTAGTAGTAGTAATAATAATAATAATATAATACAATAATAATATACAAAGCAAGTGATTGATACACGACACAATTGCTCACCACCCGCTGACCGATGCCCAGCCCGTTCCCGAGCAGCAGTCGCTCCCCCCCTGGCCAACTCGCCTCAGTTATATACTGAGCATGACATCATACAGTATGGAATAGCCCTTGGGCCAGTCTGGGTCAGCTGTCCTGGCTGTGCCCCCTCCCACCTTCTTGTGCACGTAGCAGAGCATGGGAAGCTGAAAAGTCCTTGACTGGTGTAAGCACTACTCAACAACAACCAAAACATCAGTGTGTTATCAACATTATCCTCATCCTAAATCCAAAACACAGAACTATGCTAGCTACTAAGAAGAAAATTAACTCTATCCCAGCTGAAACCAGGACAGTATCAACCACTTATTCCATACCATATATGTCATGCCCAGGTCTTACACTTTCCAATACATTCCAATTAATCATTACCACTTTTCCAGTCTTTTGATATATTTTTATATATATACACACACATATAGATATAATTTCCCTAGTCTATAGGCTATCCCTCTAAAATGTCCGTTGAGTTCATTTAGTCCATGACTTTGGGCTTCATCTGTCATAATAATCTTTCAGGGCAGGAGAGAGGGTGTGTGGTGTTGGACTGTTGCATGCTGAAGCCAGCTCTGGTTCCATCACCACTGCACTTTGCTCAGTTTCCTCAAAGATCATTCTTCATTAATTTGGGTGATGCTTACTGTGTACCATTGATATGGCATATAGCAACCATAGAAGTGATGACATCCAGTATTATATAGCAGTTAGCATCATACAATTCAGTTCATTGGCTATTTTCACCCAAAATCAAATCCCCTTGAGGTACACATCGGACTTCCCCATCCTCCCACATCACCCACCAAGTGCACCCCGGTCCTTGAGCAAAAGCAATCCCACGAATGGGTTTGCCTCTGCCTGAAGCAGGAGTAACCCAGACTGTCTTCCCCAGCATATTTTTTATGTGCACTACAGGGACTTTATCCCCCTCTACATTACATAAAAGTCTTGATTGGGCAGGGCCAGATCGATTGGCAGATCCCCTGGTGTTGACTAACCAGGTGGCCTTTGCTAAATGTGTATCCCAGTGTTTGAATGTCCCACCACCCATTGCTCTCAGTGTAGTCTTTAACAGTCCATTGTATCATTCTATTTTCCCGGAGGCTGGTGCATGATAGGGGATGTGATATACCCACTCAATCCCATGCTCTTTGGCCCAGGTGTCTATGAGGCTGTTTCGGAAATGAGTCCCGTTGTCTGACTCAATTCTTTCTGGGGTGCCATGTCACCACAGGACTTGCTTTTCAAGGCCCAGGATAGTGTTCCAGGCAGTGGCATGGGGCACAGGATATGTTTACAGCCATCCGGTGGTTGCTTCCACCATTGTAAGCACACGGCGGTTGCCTTGGCGGGCTTGTGGGAGTGTGATATAATCAATCTGCCAGGCCTCCCCATATTTTTATTTCAGCCATAGTCCTCCATACCAGAGAGGCTTGAACCACTTGGCTCGCTTCATTGCAGCGCATGTTTCGCATTCATGGATAACCTGTACCATAGTGTCCATGGTCAAGTCCACCCCTCGATCATGACCCCATCTAGATGTTGCATCTCTTCTTTGATGGCCTGAGGTGTCATAGGCCCACCAAGCTAGGAATAATTCACCCTTCTGTTGCCAGTCCAGACCCACCTGAGCCACTTCAGTCTTAGCAGCCTGATCCACCTGCTGATTGTTTTGATGTTCTTCAGTGGCCTGACTCTTGGGTACGTGAGCATCTACGTGACGTACTTTTACAATCAGGATCTCTGTCCGGGCAGCAATATCTTGCCACAGTGCGGCAGCCCAGATGGGTTTGCCTCTGCGCTGCCAGTTGCTCTGCTTCCATTGCTGTAACCACCCCCACAGGGCATTTGCCACCCTCCATGAGTCAGTACAGAGATGATAGAGCATTGGCCACTTTTCTCAGTCAGCAATATCCAAAGCCAGCTGGATGGCTTTCACCTCTGCAAACTGACTCGATTCACCTTCTCCTTCAGCAGTTTCTGCCACTTGTCGTACAGGACTCCATACAGCAGCTTTCCACCTTTGATGCTTCCCCAACAAGACGACAGGACCCATCAGTGAACAGGGCATATTGCTTCTCATTTTCTGGCAGTTTATTATACAGTGGGGCCTCCTCAGCACGCGTCACCTCCTCCTCTGGTGATATTCCGAAATCTTTGCCTTCTGGGCAGTCCATGATCACTCCCAAGATTCCTGGGCGACTGGGGTTTCCTATTCGAGCCCGTTGTGTGATTAGTGCGACCCACTTACTCCATGTAGCATCAGCTGCATGATGTGTACAGGGGACCCTCCCTTTGAACATCCAGCCCAGCACTGGCAGTCAGGGTGCCAGGAGGAGCTGTGCTTCAGTACCAACCACTTCCGAAACAGCTCGAACCCCTTCATATGCTGCCAATATGTCTTTCTCCATTGGAGTATAGCGGGCCTTGGATCCTCTGTATCCCCGACTCCAAAACCCTAGGGGTCGACCTCGAGTCTCCCCTGGTGCTTTCTGCCAGAGGCTCCAGTTAGGGCCATTCTCCCCGGCTGTGGTGTAGAGCACATTTTTTACATCTTGTCCTGCCCGGACTGGCCCAAGGGCTACTTCATGAACTATCTCCTGTTTAATTTGTTCAAAGGCTTGTCATTGCTCAGGGCCCCATTTGAAATTGTTCTTCTTCCAGGTCCCTTGATAGAGAGGGCTTACGATCAGACTGTAATTTGAAATATGAATTCTCCAAAAACCCACAACACCCAAGAAAGTTTGTGTTTCCTTTTTGCTAGTTGGTGGAGACATGGCTGTTATTTTGTTGATCACATCCATTGGGATCTGACGACGTCCATCTTGCCATTTTATTCCTAGGAACTGGATCTCCTGTGCAGGTCCCTTGACCTTACTTTGTTTTATGGCAAAGCCAGCCTCCAGAAGGATTTGGACTGTTTTCTTCCCTTTCTCAAAAACGTTTTCTGCTGTATTGCCCTGCACAATGATGTCATCAATGTATTGAAGGTGTTCCGGAG
Source organism: Nipponia nippon (assembly GCF_047370975.1). NCBI lineage: Eukaryota > Metazoa > Chordata > Aves > Pelecaniformes > Threskiornithidae > Nipponia > Nipponia nippon. The sequence goes on along the minus strand of NW_028262339.1, from coordinate 4,264,541 downwards.
CCCCACCCTGTTCCAATGCAGTCTGGATCAGTCCATGGCAAATGGTGGGGCTGTCTTTCCACCCCTGGGGCAGTCGATTCCAGGTGTACTGGACGCCCCTCCAAGTGAAAGCAAACTGTGGCCTGCACTCTGCCGCCAAAGGGACTGAGAAAAATGCATTAGCGATATCAATTGTGGCATACCACTTGGCTGCCTTTAACTCCAATTCATATTGAATTTCTAGCTTGTCTGGCACGACAGCACTCAGTGGCGGCATGGCTTCGTTCAGGCCACGATAGCCTACTGTTAGTCTCCACTCTCCATTAGACTTTTGCATATGGGCCATATGGGACTGTTAAAGGGTGAGCGAGTCTTGCTGATCACTCCTTGGCTCTCCAGTCGATGAATCAGCTTATGGATGGGAATCAGGGAATCTCTGTTGGTGTGATATTGTCGCCAGTGCACCGTTGTGGCAGCGATTGGCACCTGTTATTCTTTGACCCTCAGCAGCCCCACCATAGAAGGGTCCTTCGAGAGACCAGGCAGGGTAGACAGCTGTTTAATTTCCTCCGTCTCCAAGGCAGCTATACCAAAAGCCCACCGGTACCCTTTTGGGTCCTTGAAATACCCTCTCCTGAGGTAATCTATGCCAAGGATGCACGGGCCCTCTGGGCCAGTCACAATGGGGTGCTTCTGCCACTCCTTCCCGGTTAAGCTCACTTCAGCCTCCAATACAGTCAGCTGCTGGGATCCCCCTGTCACTCCAGAAATACAGATGGGTTCTGCCCCTTTATAGTTTGATGGCATTAGGGTACTCTGTGCACCAGTGTGTCTACTAAAGCCTTCTACTCCTGTGGGTCTGATGTGCCAGGCCATCAAATCCACACAGTCCAGTAAACCCGGTTGTCCCTTTCCTCCACCTGGCTGGAGGCAGGGCCCCTCTAGTCCTGGTCATAGCATTCGTTACTCACTACTTGTAAATGCGAATCAAAAGTCCCTTTATTGAGATCGGAAGCAAAATCAGCCCTTCTACTCTGTCTGGGGAACTGCTCACTGGAAACTGGAGCAGCAATTTTCCTGGAAGAACCCCCTTTTGCAGCTGTTTTCCCTTGCAACTCACGTACCCGTGCCTCTAGGGTCGAGGTAGATTTTCCATCCCACTTCCTCATGTCCTCTCCATGGTCACGCAGATAAAACCACAGGGTGGCCTGTGGTGTGTATCCACTATATCTTCTCTCTTGAAGAGAGGGATGCTTACTCCTGATGGCTGAGATACTGGTCCTTACAGGTGAGGAGCAGGACATGTCCTCTTTGAATCGCTGGAACTCCCAGGATAATTTCTCAGCTAGCACATCAGGCAGTTTCTCCACAGCCGCGACACAGGCCCGTAGGGAGGAAGAGAGACTTTCTTCGTATTGTCGGAGTTGGCCACCGTCTGTTCCTCTCTGTCTTTCCATGTCATTACTGCCAATGAGTTGGCATACGATGATGGTACGCTCCCTACAATCTTCCACCACATGGGTCGTGTGCACTGGACTTCATCTGGATCTTTGGATAACTGCTCATTGTTTAAGTCATTATGCATCACCTCCAGCATGGCTAATTCCCTCAGGTACTGGATACCTCTCTCCATGGTGGTCCACTTGCCTGGCTGACATATAACATCTTCCTTGAAGGGATACCTTTCCTTCACAGCTGCCAGAAGTCCCCTCCAGAGGCTGAGGGCTTGTGCCCCTTTTCCAATTGCTTTGTCAATGCCCCCTTCCCTAGAAAGGGATCCCAGCTTCTTGGCTTCCCTACCTTCTAATTCCAGGCTACCGGCCCCATTATCCCAGCATCGGAGCAGCCAGGTGACAATGTGCTCGCCTGGACGATGACCGAAATCTTTTCGCATATCTCGCAGCTCACTCAGGGACAGGGATCGGGTGTTTACCATCTCATTTGTGGGTTCTGCCTCTTCCTCCTCCTGTTCTTGTGATGGCCCTGGTTCATCAACAGCCTTACTAAACGAGTTGATTTTCTTGTGTACTTTTTCTTCTGTATAGGGGTGACTGATACTGGCACGGGTTGGTTTTCTGGTGTAGCCACAGCGCCTGTTACCAGGACTGGCATAGCCACGAAGCCTGTCACGGTGTCTGGCATAGCCGCAGTGCCTGTTACCGGGACCGGTATAACTGCAGTGCCTGTCACCGGGACTGGCACAGCCACAACACCTGTTACAGGGTCTGGCGTATTGGCAGCGCTCGTCACAGGGGCTGGCATAGCTGCAGTGTCTGTTGCCGGGGCTGGCATAGCCGCAGCGCCAGTCATTTTTTTGTCAAATCCGGAGACCTTCTCTTCCCCTTGAGGGTTCTTAATAGTGTTGAATAGGGCTCGGTAGGCATGGGCCAGGCCCCAGCACATTGCAGTGATTTATGTCTCCCTAGAATTGTCAGGATGACAGCATACTTTTTCCGAATGTTCTACTAATTTTTCAGGATTCTGCACTTGTTCAGGGGTGAAATTCCAAAACACTGGAGGGGCCCACCATCCTAGGCATTTGCCCATACTCTCCCACACACCCTGCCACTCATAACTATCCAGCCTTGGGGCAGATCTCTGGATGATATTCTTAAAATGCTTATTAACTCTAGACAAAACCGAAACAATATACCCAAGAAATACCAATAGATGTATCTTAACTACCCAAGGATGTTCAAGATACAAAAAAGTTGTTGTAATGAAGGAGGAAACATTATAGAAGGCGGCAGTGAAGGTGCCATTCTGTATTTCCTCCATAAAAAGCCTCTCAGAGGAAGAGGTATAATTGCTAATTGTCTCCATGAGGTGGTACCCAAAGTACAGTAATGGCTTCACTACAGAACCCAAATACCAGATAGCACTCAAGGTCAGTGTTTTAATAACAAATCTCCCAGGCAAAACATCACTAATCACGGCAGAGCACAGCAAACTGCAACACCCAACACCAATCTTTTTAACACGTACTGCAGAAACAAGAGCATGGTGCAGACCAGGTAGACTAATACCGAGAACAGATGAATCAATATTATGACCAGCAACTGTTAACAGATACAAATTCCTTAATACACTCTGGTTAATCTGATATTATCTCAAACCCTTCGTGCCCCACGTTGGGTTCCAAAAAGGACTGTTTGGTTTAACCCCAGCCAGCAACTATGCACCACACAGCCGCTCGCTCACTCCCCCCCAGTGGGGTGGGGGAGAGAATTGGAAGGGTGAAAGTCAGAAAAACTGGTGGGTTGAGATAAGAACAGTTTAATAATTGAAGTAAAATGAAATAGAATGGTAGTAGTAGTAGTAGTAATAATAATAATAATAATATAATACAATAATAATATACAAAGCAAGCGATACACGACACAATTGCTCACCACCCCCTGACTGATGCCCAGCCTGTTCCCGAGCAGCGATCACTTCCCCCCCGGCCAACTCGCCCCAGTTTATATGCTGGGCATGACGTCATACGGTATGGAATAGCCCTGTGGCCAGTCTGGGTCAGCTGTCCTGGCTGTGCCCCCTCCCAGCTTCTTGTGCACCTGGCAGAGCATGGGAAGCTGAAAAGTCCTTGACTAGTGTAAGCACTACTTAGCAACAACTAAAACATCAGTGTGTTATCAACATTCTTCTCATCCTAAATCCAAAACACAGCACTATACCAGCTACTAAGAAGAAAATTAACTCTATCCCAGCCGAAACCAGGACACAGATTTATATGGATGTAAAATGAATTTTACTGAACAAGATCCATTGTAAACATGTACTTCTGTAAATATGCAGTTTGCTTCATCTTTTTGTGTATGGAAGAATTGAAATGTAAATTTGGGTAAACTGAAAATGGAAGATTTTCCAGTTAGGGGAAGTGTGGGGGGGTCAGCTTTCACCAGTGTAAGGATCCCATATTTTCCCCTGATCTTCTATAACAGACTTCATACCCTACTCTAGAACCAGTTAATATTGAAAGAATAGTTTTAAAATAATATCATCAGGCCAAAATGGATAAATATAGGTCACACCATCATGCTAAGCTCCAGAAAATGTAATTAGCACATATAATCTTTTCGTCTTTTCCCCTTTTCTTTTTTTTCTCTTGCATCCTTGACCTCTGTGTGTCTTTATAGAAACTCTAATAGCATTAACATTATGCTACAATTAAAAAGCTAGACAGCACAACAATGCTGCTTGACAAGATATTTTTACAATGCTTTTTGATGTCATTCTGTTGGGATTGAACATCCTTTGAACTCTTGCAAATTAAGTGGATGTTCAATGGATGTATTCTCATATGGTATCTCTTTGTGTTATCTGTTAGGTCTCTTCTGCTGTTTGGAATGAAGGATTGGTTTCCATTTATCCTAGCACCTATAATTTTGTTAAACAGTAATTATTCATGCATAACATGGATTTCAGAATTATGTTTAAAAACTGGATTTACTATCGCTTCACAGTATGTTAAATGTATGTTTTAAACAAATTGTATAAAGTCTATGAAAGCTAAGCTGATAAAAATGCATGAGCTTTTTTTTCCTGAACTGTTTTCATCAACTAACATCAGAGTTTACCCATAAACATGAACCCAGCCCCCAACATACCGGTAGTGTAATATCATTACTGGTTGTATCATATTGTGTATTTTCTAGTCATGTTATACAGGCATAACAACAGAAAAGGGGTAGAGACTGAAAAGTTCTGCATAAATTAAAAGCATGTTGTCTAGAAAAAGCATCAAAGCTCTTAATGGGATAAAAAGAAGAGCATTATTATGGCATTAATTTTCCCTTCCATAACCAGGTTAGTGTAGAATTATGAGGTACAAGTTGTGTATTTTCAGTCTGAAAGAAATCTAATTAATTTTCCTTCAATCTCTCTGTATTTTTAAGTACAGTAAGGCTGATAAGAATCATCAATAGTGCAAGATCCCTTTCCTCTCAAAGAACCAAAAAAAACCCCACAAGCATATGAATGTTTATTATCTAGAGTTGCAACTGAACTACCTTCACGGGGGGAAAGCCAGGAAGGAATAAACACGGAATTCCTGAGGAATGTCACAGAGGGAAATGTTGTGGAGTTGTTTGACACTAACAGGTTCCAACAAGTCAAGAAGCATCAACCGGGATTAAAGTAGATAATAAAGGAACCAAGCAACCCAGTGACATTTAGATTTATGAACCAAGAACAGGAGGCCTGTAGTTAAGCTGCAAGCAGACTTCTTTGCTTAAGAAAAAGATGGAGGGATTGAAACAGGAGCTGAAATTGCTGATAGAAAGTAATAAAGCCAAGTTAGGTTCTGGTGACTACTGTTTCACTTTGCTGAGCCATCAGACACATGACAAGTCCAGATAACAGAGAGGATAGCTATGAAAAAGGCTGAAAGAAAATGGGAGAATGTGGAAGCTAAGAGCAGTATGACAAACTTAAGGGGAATGGAGAGGAAGATGTTTAATTTATATACCTGCAATAGGTATTTTGCTGTTGAGAAGGATGAGAAACAGGTTTAGACAGTGATTAATTTATGCAGAATACTAGAAAGTAGCAGCTCTCAGAAAAATACAATAGTTCTATGATACATTTTTATTACATACGAAAGATATCTCCTAACAGGATGCTATTGGCCATTCAAAAAATAAGGTTTATATTGCCTTCCCTTGGTCCTGGTTTGTGCACCTGCATTAGGATACAGTTTTCAACTGGAGAGCTCAGACTGTGTTTTTTCCTCCCTAAACCAGTTGCCTGTTTGCACAAAAGATGGAAATTTTAATTTCTTCTCATTGTTCTATGTGATATCTTGTGCTTTTCCAGTGCACAGTTCATTCTCTGCATTGAAGACAGCCTTACTAACCCAGACTTTCTCCAACAGTTATCTCACTTATCTTAACAGTTATCTCACTTCCTCATTGAGTTTTCTCCTAATCTAGTTTTACCATTTAAGCACCCCATTGCCTGCCCAGGATTCATGAGGACTGCTGGATATCCTTTGTTCCCTTCTTTGGGTCACTCTTTGGGCTGTGGTGTGGGAGAAGACACTGCACAGCATACCCAGCAATTGCAAGGCAAATGAGCTGTGGTTGGAAAATTACAAGACAGTGTGCGAGGTTCCTTGCGAAGTGGGGAAACCTCATAGAAGGGTGGAGCAGGCTGGCTTCAGGCTTCCTATTTATCTGGTAGTTAAGGAACACCATGACCAGGGGCACTTCCAGAAGAAGGGTGTACAAAAAAGAAGCAAGGCAGCTAAAGTGGCAGCTGGTATGTAGGGGTTCATAGTGGTCCCAGAGGCCCTACTAACAGAAGGGAGACACCCAGGTATGAAGTGATCAAGTCTTGTGGCATGTCCTATCCTGGCTGGTACAGCCACTTCTGGTACTGTACAACCCCTGAAGGTGGATGCTTCTGTGCAGGTCATGGTCTGTAGGGAATGCCTCAGACTGGGGCCAGGAGTGATGGCAGCAGCCTCCCTTGTGACAGGCAAGTGCTGATAGTTGTGGCAGTTCAAGTCAGGAACTGCAATAAGAGGCGAACAGGTTTCAATGCATCCAGAGGGGATCAGAGGTGATGAACGTGAGGTCAACAGGAGGGACGCTGCAGAGACCGTAGCCTAAGGCCCCCCGAGGACAAAAAGGAAGGCATGAGTGAGGTAAAGCAGGAGCTCTTGAGGAGGATGCTACTTCTGGCAGCAAGAGCAAGGTTCCATATCCATGCACACCTGGTCACCTAGAAAACAGGTTCAGGGATGTGGCATCAAGCAAGGACAAACACGTTCTCCTGGGGGAAATCCAGGTGGGCTGCTCAGTGCACTGGGCTGGGATCAGAGCTGGAAAGAGGAAGCAAAATGTCGTAGCTTTTGATGACTCTTGTGTGGGCAGAGGCACTCATCTGCCAGTCTGAATTACCCTCTGGAGTGGTGCCAACCAAAATGGCTGGGAGATTCATACTGTGTGGACTGTGGAGGAATGAAAATAGCTACCAAGTTATCAACTACTCATAATTATTTACTAACAGCAATAGACAACTGGAGACAACTAGAGAAAAGCGAATATAATATTAAGAATCTAAACGTTATTCTTCATTAATGTAACTACAATTCCTGCAATAAATACTAAAAGAGAGGCACATTTTTATATGTGTTTGGGAACAATAGCATGGATTAGTAAAGATGAGGTCTCAGCTGTTTGTTGATACAATTGCAAATTTAGTGCATGAAAGCAATATGAAAAGTTATAAGTAAATCATCAAATACAACTACTACACTTTGTTCCAGCATAATTTGTCTGTAAAGCCTGTCTAAACTGCTCCCAGTAAATTGTTGCACAGCAAGAATGATCTAGTAATTATATAGAGCCAGAACAGCCTTGTTTGTTTTTCTTGCCAATTTCTTCTCAATTTAGCAAGAGAAGAACTGTGTTTTAGTGAAAAGTTGGTACTCCTGGATAGCTCTGATCCCAGGCTCTGCTTTCTCAACAATATATGTTCTGAAGTCCCAGCCTCTGGGGTGGAAATTGTAAGCCACATAGCCAGTTTATACACATGTTAAAAAGTCTTACAACAGAAGGTAGGAGGCAACCTCAGTGGAGGGTGTTTGTAGTTTCTGCTTCTCTTCAAATGTTTATTTTCAGAATCTTCTCATCACTGATCCTTCCTGGGAAAAGTCTTTGGGCATCCTACTTCCTTGCAACTCAGTGGCATTGCAACTTTGCTGTCTTAGTCTCTCTACTTGCCAGAGTTTTGCAATGTATATATCCACATGAACAAACTAAAGGGAGATAATAGTTGGCATCCACTTCAGCATGACATACCTAGCTAGAGGGCAAAATGAGGATTTCTGTATATGGATGTGAGCTATGCCATACCATTCAGCCTGAGGCTGAAGAATGGGTCTGCTTTATTTATTAATACAGATGTAGCTGGGTAGGTGTAACATGAGTCTGTTACAAAATTAACACACCTTGATGCTATATATTTTGAGGGACACGGCACAGATCTCAGTGTGTGACTCTCAGTCATCTGGCAGGTTACTCCTTGCTGTATCATTCTGCTGACTCTGAACTTGCAGGGTGTTTTCTTGAAGTGTAGGAATAAGAGAATGAAGTTACAGAAGCAGGTGAGAGAGATTTCCACAAAAGTTTGAGGGAGGACCTTTACCAAGTCTTGTACTTGCTGGACTAATAACTAGACAAACTGTGTGGTAGCAATACTTCCAATAGCAACAGATTTCCTTAGTGCACCACTGCACAAATGGGAGAATGCATATAATAATCTAATTAAGTGAAAAAATTCATCCAGGAAGTAGAGACCTGATCTAGTGACTTTCTCAGCTTCCTACAGGACCTACAGCTTTCCATCTCCTGTTTCTCAGAATAAAGTTTTAATAATTGTATTTTGATAATAAGATAGACTGGAATGATGTTGAAGTTCCTCCAGCCTTCCTTCTGAAACTCAGAAAAGGATGCAAAATTGAAGAGCCAGAAAAAGCACAGTCCCTGTCAGATAGGAGAGGAAAGACAAAGGATCACATCCAAACTATAAAAGTTATACAAAGTGTTTTATAGTGTATCAAAATACACCAATCATTGTAAAGCTTAATAGTGCGAAGAGGTAATTTACCTTGTACTCATTTTTATACTCTTCGTTCACTATCATGATACATTTTAGGTGCACATAGTTAATTTCATTCAAATTATTGTCCAAAACAATGAAAACAATGTATCAATAAAAGAAATAAATGTCTTAATTAGTTACAAAAAGAAATATGTACATTCTTGATTATCTTGAGTGAGTGAGAACAAAATAACATGCTTCAAAGAAATGAAAGAAACCCCAAATTAATAGATCCAATGTTCAAAAAAAGGAAAAACAAATATATTGAGAAGTAATTTTAAGAGCTGAAGGATATCAAAAGGGAAAAAAACAAGAAAGAAGTGTAGTTAGAAGCTTAAAAAAGTATCATAATTAATTGTAATTTAGAGTATAATATAACATTTCTGAAAGACTGAAAGAGAACAAAAATGAGAATAAAAGGATCAGGATGGTGGGAAAGACTCAGTGATCACATTAAATGCCACAGTGAGAATTTCAAAATGAGAGCACAGATGAATCAGAAGTCTGAAGTGAACAAAAGAAAGGCGAGAGATGTCAATGAAAGCAAAGCTAAAATTACATTGCTTGTAAGGTTTTGGACATACTGATACTGCTTAAAGGAACAGTTTAGAAGACCACCATATTCAAAAGCCAAAACTGATAGTACCTAATGCATTCAATGCATATTTTAAACACCACAGTAAATATCCTGTATGTTGTGCAAGAAAAGTATGTGACATACCATTTTATACACTTCTATATTTCTTCAGAAAACCAAAGATAGTTTGTGGTGAAAGCAATTTGTACAACCACGGATTTTAAAGTCAGAAAAAAGTGTTAGATTATATGTTCATACCTCTTGTGTAACTCAAGCTGCAAAATGGCACATCTTCAGCCCCATGTTTAGTCTGATAACTCATAAAGTCATCATGTAGCCTGGTAGGGTTGAATTTGCAGACTACTGGAATATTGCAATAGTCAATAGTTTGAATAATTATTTAGTACTTATCTAATTAGATATGTTATTGCCCGGAAATAAATAAAGGTATTTACCAGTTAGACTGAAAACTGTTACATCACCTCCTTTACAAAACCTTTTGAGAGAAATAAATGGAGAACTATGCCTTAACTCAGCCTGCCTTATAGACATCTAATTTATTATAAAACATGCTAGTACAGACTATCCCTGGGTTTTAGTTATTACTGGTTGTGCAGAGATCAATTCGCCCCACCAGGAGCACAGTTCAGACAGAAGAAAAAGGGTAGACTGGCAAAAAGTTTTTTTGCAAATACAGTGAAATCTTAAGAGGGTAATGCTTAAGTAATGCAATGGATCTAAACTGACTTGAAGGATTTTACATCATTCTAGGCAGTCCAAGATCAATAGTATGGAGATGCTTTTAAATTCTAAGTCAGGATTAAATTTAATGGAATCCAAAAGAAAGATATCTCACTGAGACTGCTCAGTTAAAGCTTTCAGAGTTGAACTTTTGTCTAAATTGAGCTCTTATTTTTCTTGCTGGCTGAAAGCATTGTGAAAAGCACCTAAAAGATCATATACTTTGCAGGAGCAGGTAGCTGATTAGAATTAATTATCATAATCAAGAACAATTAATGCAGCAAGTCAAAACAACAGGTAAGCAGTATTAATTTTTCCCTGAATTAGTTGTGTAAACAAAAGCTTTGTAAGTCATTCACAGAATAGAGTAAGGATAAAAGCTGAATTTATGTAAGTTTAAAAAACATTCATTTTCTATGTAAAAAATGTATGCCAAAGTTGGACTCGAATATCAGTAAGCAATCAGGTTTGTTCAGCACTCAGGTGCTAAAGGTCTATTTCTGTTAAACTGTAAGTGAAACATAAATATATGTATAACATAAATCCTTAATGTCATTCAAAATATGAACGTGGCATTGAGTCTCATCTAGCAAGGTTTTTGTCTGACAGCTCAAGCCAGAGTTACCAGTCTGAAACAGAAAAAGGAGAAAGAAAATCTAGACTGATGGAGCAATCTTGCTCCTATTCAAGCCAATTAAACACGCTCATTCAAGCATGATCAGGCTCATTTTGTGCTATATACTAAGTAAATAGGACTCTCCATCTTTGTCCAAGGGGGCTTACCTGAGGACAAGGTGAAATTTAAAATTTCTCTTGATCGTTAGACTTAAGTAGATGATCAATATAGTCATTATGATTGTGGTTATATTATCAGTACAAGGGATTTTAGCATCAGTTAAGTAAGTGTCTAAAACCTGAGGATCTTTATTTTTTCCTGAAACTTTTCAAAATTGCAAACTGAGTTGCATTTTCTTGTATTTGAAGACTTTAACTACTTATTTTACTGATATCTTTATTGCTTACTAGTACTCATTATGAAATGGATAAAAAATATTTTTTTATTCAAATGTTTCCTGGGGTCTGTGTAAACAAACTCTTTCTAATTAAGCATAATTTTCTGATTTTGGTAACAGCTTCATATTTCTTTCCTATAGAAAACTAGCTCTAAGCAGATGTGCATTCTTACAAAAACTTCTTATTTTATAAAGAAAAGATTGATTTATCAGGATGCAAATATGTATCTAGGGATGGAAAGAAATAAGAATGTAGGCAGATTATAATTACCTGTATCTAAAACCAGGAAATGAGGAAATTTTCTCCTTTCTGCCTTCTAACATTAGAAAAAAATTGCAGTTCATCCTCCCCTTTTACAAACTCATTAACAACCTTCCTGATAAACATAAAACCCTCTTCAGTGTTTCTTATGTTTTCAGTTCTGCTTTGGGCATACATGGAACAGTGCCAGTCTGTACATCTATTTCTTATTTAAACTAACCAGAGCTAAACCCAGAAAGCACTACATGCCCTGATTAATCTGACCCAGTCAATATGCTCAGAGCGCAATTAAAACCATTTATTTTTAAGATGCATTTGATGTTTTTCTGTTACTTTAATAGAAAGGCTCAACAAGGGTTTTTTAGTTCAGGGTTAACCCCCAACTTGACAGGCAGTTTCTCAGTCTTCTCATTCCTACCTCCTCAGCAGTCATTATAACTTGCCATAACAAATAACAGAGCCTTTGCATAAACAGGGTTAGGAGTGGAGGGCTAAATGCAGCAGGCAGATCCAAACCTGCAAATAAAGTATTGGGCCATGTCCATTCTCCACTCTTAAAGGTTTTAGTCTTTAAAATAATGAAATAATCCTACAGGAAGTTAAATCTCTCCCCTCAGCCAAGTGTACTTGCAGTTCAACTCCTTTTTTTTTTTTGCTGCAATTTTTTTTGCCACCTAAATGTTTCATAACCCTTTTTTAGCAGCATTACAACTGCAGCAGGAAGAGGTGAAGGGTTACAGTTGTGCCTTCCTATCCTGTATGTAGGTGGAAGACAAGAGAGATTTGGGTCTAACTAGGCTGAGGGATTTGAATGTAAATCACCGCTCTGTGAGCAAATAAATGTATTAACAAGTAAGCTATGATGGCTGAGGTTGGATGGTAACTTTACTAGGGAAACGAAAGTGCATACCTACATCCCTAAGTTAGATATCTAAGCTATTGAGAGGAATGTGTTTTAGGAACTCCCTTTGGTTGGTACTTTTCTAATAAACAGACAGCTCCCTTTCCACGCTGAGTTTTATGAAATTACATTTTTTAATTGCTATTCTCTTCTCATGAACTGCATAACAAGTATGAAAGTCCATCTTTGATGTTTGTACTTTCATCACCAGGGCCAGGCACTGAGAAGTGAGACACTGAGGTATGTATTTCTCTTATTAGACCCAGCATGTACTGCCTCCATGCACATAGCAGCTCTGCTCTATACTTACTTTAGAATAGCTACCTGTCTGCTCAAGGAGGTATACAGATTTTTACATTAGGTGTAATGATGGTTGGGTTCACAAATGAGCAAAAAACTGAATTTTTACTGTCCAGCACCCAGAATTGCTGTCAGATTTTTCAAAGCTATAACACATTCAAAGTCGTCTAGCTGGACGTTCAGGAATGCTCAGCAAACAAAGTGGTCCTTTATTTCAGATGCAATGTGCAACACAGGCTTCTCTCAAGATTTGGTTCCATACATAAATAGCGGAACCTCAAACATTACCCATTTAAAGGGAAAGTGGGTCATCATCTGCATGCACTGAAGTTAGGAAGAATTTGGGGTTCACTGCAATTTTGTCACTGCAGTGATGGTGAGATCTTAAAAATAACTGACATTCCAGCACAACAAGTTCTCTTTCAAATCTGCATTGGGTTTGCATGGCAAGGTTTTGGTAGCAGGTGGGCTACAGAGGTGGCTTCTGTGAGAAGATGCCAGAAGCTTCCCCCATGTCCAATAGAGCCCGTTCCAGACGGCTCTAAGATGGACCTGCCGCTGGCCAAAGCTGAGCCAATCAGCGATGGTGGTAACACCTCTGTGATAACATATTTAAGAAGGGGAAAAAGTCATTGTGCAACTGCAGCCAGAAGAGAGAGGAGTGAGAATATGTGAGAGGAATGACTCTGCAGACACCAAGGTCAGTGAAGAAGGAGGGGGAGGAGGTGCTCTGGGCAGAGATTTCCCTGCAGCCCCTGGTGAAGACCATGGTGAGGCAGGCTGTCCCCCTGCAGCCCATGGAGGTTAACCGTGGAGCAGATATCCACCTGCAGCCCATGGAGGACCCCACGGTGGGTGCGCCTGTCATGGATGAGTGGTTAGGTCGCTTAAAGAATCACCATCAAAGATATTTGCAAATAGTGATTTTAATAGAAATTTATAAAAGTGTGATTTAAGAAAGTTTGATGTCAAGGTTCACTCTATTACTTATTAAATAAATGGAATATATATATATATAAAGAGAAGGAAAGAGAAGATTGAAGTTAGAAGAAAATACAAGGGGGAAAAGGGGGGCCCTCCCGTTGAGTCACGAGGTTCAGAATGGACCCCCTTGCTTTCTAAACTCCTTCTCAGAGAGGAGCCTAGGTGCAGCTGGATCCAGTCCTAGTCTCAGACTTGGTCAACGGTTTATGTCTAAGGATTATATATGTCTAGCAGCAGTTTAAGGTTTGTTCACAGTTAAGAGAGAATCACAAAAAAATTAGCAATAACTAATCATTGGTTAATTTAGCATCTACAAGGTGATTAAATAGGGTTTACTACAATATTTGTATTGATACACACACACACACAATAGGCCTAGTAATTTGTCGCGACTTTAGTGAAATACTCACAATATGCATATATAAGGGTACCTAGTAAAAAGTCCCCTCGAGTTCAGTGAAATACATCAAATGATTATCTCAACGGGAGAAGGTTGAGTCTCAAGGAGTGAAAGGTGCCAGAGATCAGCCCAGGTCCTGTCATCAGGCCTCTGTATGCAAACTTAAAGTTCGCAGCTCTGAGAGGCGTCCCACTCGGAGGGAGATGCTGGCACAGCCCACTGTGGTCCAGGAGAGCTCAAAGGGTCTCACTTGGTACCACTGTTTATAGGGTCATGAGATGATTGACTTTAGTCATCAGTAAATTTTTATCCTATTGTCACAATCTGGGTTGGTGATTGCTAAAGTTTTCAGAAATTCCAGTGATTCTGGTACAGATCCTCCTGAGTTACAACCCAGATGAGATATGCCCCAAGGCTGTCGGGGGTGGCTGATTATTCCTGATACAGACGTAAAATATGTTCCAAGGTTGTCAGGGTGCGACTGGCTCCCTGGTACAGTCAGTGCTACTCCCACCTTAGCCATGTAAGAGTTTCTGATATGGTCAAGGGACGCTTAACCACCAAACTCATTACACAAAGACCAAGTCTTGACGGGAGTTACAGACATTGTAAAACAGTTCAGGAAGGGGGGGATGCACCACCACAGTGCCCGAAGGAGGCTGTGACCCTGTGGAGAGCCTGCGCTGGAGCAGGCTCCTGGCAGGACCTGTGACCCCGTGGAGAGGAGCCCACACTGGAGCAGGCTTGCTGGCACGACTTGTGACCCCGTGGGGGACCCACACTGGAGCAGTCTGTTCCTGAAGGACTGCACCCTGTGGAAAGGACACATGGAAAGGCCCCACGCTGGAGCAGTTCGTGAAGAACTGCAGCCCATGGGAAGGACCCACATTGGAGAAGTTCATGGAAGTCTGTCTCCCATGGGAGGGACCCCACGCTGGAGCAGGGGAAGAGTGTGAGGAGGAAGGAGTGGCAGAGACAACGTGTGATGAACTGACCGCAACCCCCGTTCCCTGTCCCCCTGTGCTGCTCGGGGCAGGGAGGTAGAGAAATTGGGAGTGAGCCTGGGAAGAAGGAAGGGGTGGAGGGAAGGTGTTTTAAGATTTTGATTTTATTTGTCATTACCCTACTCTGATTTGACTGGTAATAAATTAAACTAATTTCTCCAAGTCGAGTCTGTTTTGCCCATGATGATAATCGGTGAGTAATCTCTCCCTGTCCTTATCTTGACCCATGAGCCTTGTGTTATATTTTCTCTCTCCTGTCCAGCTGAGGAGGAGGAGTGATAGAGCAGCTTGGTGAACACCTGGCATCTAGCCAAGGCAACCCACCACAAAATCCAATTTGGAAAGAGATGTGGAGCTTCTGAGCAGATGAAAAGAGGTCTTCAGACCACTCTCTAATGATTTAATTTTAAATTCATAAAATTCCATAAAATAAATAAATTTAAATTCATAAAATGCATTTGGTATAAAAAGCCAAATCATACTATTTTAAGTATATTTATTTCCATACTTTGAGCCTGATTCTTAGGTAATATGAAGTATTATACTGATTTACCCATGCTACCAGCTTAGACTCTGGCTAATGCCTTTTGCTCTAAGTCCTTTAAGATCTAGACAAAAACTGTGAAGAGTGGAGCACTAGGCAATGAGCGCTTCCCATGTACACATAGTAGTGCTAAGAATCTTCTTTCAGGTGGAATCCAGGCTTTCTTCTAAACCAGGCAACTCTTGCACTGTGTAAAAAAATAGAGTGTAAAAGCATTAAACACTCTGAAATTACAGCAGCTGGCCTTATGATAGACTCAATTTTCCCAAGATTTATTTTAAGTAAACTGGTTTCCTTATCTGTAAATTAATATTAGTCAGATTTAAGAAAGTCTTAATCTCCAGATTTTATATTTTCAGGCACCCTTAAACTGAAAAAGACATTTTAACTGCTTTGTAGAATTTATCATTTAGTTAAAATCTATTGTAAACTCAAGGAACTTGAATACTTTAGGCTGTCATTAGGAAAGTATTAATAATTATTGTTTGTAACTCTTATAACTACAGCCAAAGACAGTTCAGCAGCTCAGGTCACTCTCAAGTAGTCCCAGAGGGATTCAGGGCAGCTCAGTCAGCCTGGCAGTCCTGGTAATTTGTCTCCTCTCACAGATGCTGCCTGGTTGCACACAAGTGAGGACACGCAGTACGCAGACTGGCTTTGCTTCAGCACCTTTGGCTACACACTCTGGGGTAGACTAATACACGGGGTGGCTGTAGCTTTTTCTAAAGAAGCCTGTGCTAGTCAGTGTCAGGTCCATCTTTACTTTGTCATGGGAAAGCAGTGACCTCAGCAAGACAAAAAAACCCCACCTCTCTCAATTTCTTTCTGACATTTGCTTTAGATTAGAAGAAAGTTATGTTTGGAGCAGATGGAGGAAGATGTTCAGTTCACTGGAGCACCAAATTCCCCCCTTCTCTTCCACCCCTGCACCTTTATACCAAGTCTTACATTTCCTATCCTGTAATCTTATGGCAGTACCACTGACTTGATAGATTTCCTTAAAATACTTACCCCCTCCACATTCAGAGCTCAGTGTAGCCGATGACTTTACTAATGAGTTCTGTCAATGTATTGTTTTGCCCTTTTGATAACCCAAGCTTTCATTACAAACCTACTATAGTTAATTTTCCCTTTTAAACTGAATCAGTTCACAATCACTCAATCAAACATTATTTGCACTTTCAGCCCTTTTTATAGCAACTTTCTTTAGACTTGTTTTTGCATAAAGTAGCATCACCTTTTGTTGGTTCAAGGTTTAATGGATAAAGAATGTAATAACAATTAAACCCAGAAAGTCTTGACCTCATTGCTGTGTGTGAGGATGCTACCTGCCAAGCACGCAGAGACTTTAAAAGAGGAACTGAAAATGACCTGCACAACGCTGAGAATGTCCAGCTTAGGGCTGAAATAATGTCAGAGTGAAAGGACTTTGATGTGGAAGGGTTTTGGAATAAGCAGACTGTCAATGAGGGTTTTTTCTTGAGATATCACAGAAAGAGAGAAAATGCATGTGAGTCTGGAAGAGAAACAAAGAACATGAGGCAACTTTGAGTCGATTGTTTTTTCCAGATTTTTCTCATGTGTTCTATGACTAGGCAGAGATATAATACTAATTGCTCCTAACTGTCTCCTTTCAGTCTTCTGTTTAAAACTGCTCAGTCATAGCAGTTCTGGACTGATTTTACCAAATACACAGGTGTTTCTCCAGAATGCTCCTCCAGACTACTGTATGGGACTTTCTGATCCAGATGCAGAGTTATTAATTTAATATCCCGTAATGTATTTTATTTCCCTGGATTTGTCCAGTCAATTTTTCAATCCATGTACATTGATAGCACCCATAGCCTTCTGTTGCAAGGTGTTTTACAGCTTAACTATGTTGCATGAAGAAACAGTTCCTTTCTTTGAACACACACTGTCATAATTTGATATCTGCATTTGATAACCTCTAGTTCTTGTCTGGGGAGCTACAGTGAGCAGTCTCATTCTTACTGTCTTCCAAGTGTCACTCATAATTTTTTAGACTACCTTATCTCTCTGTGGTCATCTCTTTTCTAGCACAAAGAGATCTCATCTTAGGTATTTCCTGCTACAGAAATTATTCCACATTCTTGAGTTTCAGTAAATATGTACTCCATTTAAAGAAGCATGTGTGCAATTTTAAAAGGAAAAGAAATAAAAAATATCTTCTACTAGAGCCATGAAACATTACAGCCAATCTTAGTTCTTTTCTCAGTGAGCAAAAGTATGTTTGAAGAACCCAGTTATGATTAGTATTTTTTGTTTTTCTGTGTGCCTTTATTACCGTTACCTATGTCAGTTTGAAAATCTGTAGTTCAAGCAAAAGACATGACAAATCAACTGTGTTTCTGAAAGATGTAAACAGAGATGGCTTGCAGGTGCAGTGCCTCTCTGCAAAGAAATAGAATTGCAATAGCAGTTAAACACGACTGATCCACCCAAGGTTAGAACTGTTCTGATTCACCAAAGCCAGCATAATCAAACCATTCTTTACTAGGCCCATCTTTTTTCGGCCTAAGATACATACCTCAGCAGCACACAATAATCACCAATGACATCAGGGAACTTAATACATTGCCATTAATACCCAAATTGTTTGCCTACCTGCATCCTTTAGAATTGTTGTAGTATTTTCATCCCGCACTACTCCTTTTCCTTTGATGAAAACAATTCCACAATAGTGAAAAGACTCAGGAGTATTGAGCAAGAGACCCCAGGTGAAGCCCTGTGTAGCATTACATGAAAAGTTCTCAGCACAAGCTTTTTACTGAGCTGAAACTAAAGCTAATGAACAAGCAAATGGTCCCAAGCATCTTATTTCATGCAACTACAAGATCAGTTCCTAAGTATTCTATGCATGCAGAATACTGAATTCAAATCAAAAACATTTACAAGACAATTTGCCTAGCCACAGCTTTGTGGCTATAGGTTAAAATTTGAGATACCAAGTGTATGAAATTTAACACGTATATTTGAATAACATTATTAACACATGACAAGGAAATAAAAGTACACTTTATTGGCACTGAACACGTGATCTGTATTTGGAAGGTTACCCTGTTCTTCAGTAGTGCCATGCATAAGAAACAGAAGGTGGGATATGAAGGACTTTGCTCACAGTAGCAGGGCAATTCCTAGACTGATGGAATGGAGCTAACTTTGAGTGCTGAATTTAGCAGGACCGATTTGTTACCTTTCAGTATAAAATATTCATTTGTTAACTATGAGTAATAATTAGCTCAAAGTACAATTAGTACAATAACTTTCAGTAATTTTGCTCAGTTAAGCCCACATTTTGCTCATAATATTTAATAAAATATTTAAAAGTGTGACTACTTTTATATCATCTTTAAAAACCACACTAAGTTATTTTAATCAATATACTTGTTTTAAGTAAAAGCCATTAAATCTTCTGACTTATACATTAACCTTCCATTAAGTACTAGTGAAAAAGTTAAATGCACCTTAGTCAATAATGCTAATGCAGGAACTGTTGTATTACCTATGGAGAAATGCGTATTCATATTATGTTAAAGTGACTATCCTTAATGATTAGCTATTATATGTCAGGAAACTGATCATAAATTTGAAATATTCTGTAGGAAAATGAATTATAATGTTGAAACTGAGTTCTCTGTACTGTGATAATTCTGAAATGAGGTCATCTACTTCTCCTGGTCAGTGCTTTTTAAGGCAATGATATTGAAGTGATGAAAATACCCTTGATGATACTTTAACCTCACCTCACATCTTGGTGGGTAATAAATGAGACTGGTAATTGAACTATACTAAACTGAAATATATGAATCTACCTGCAGGTATATGGTGAAGTTGTTTTAGCATAAATTCTTATAGCTCTGTTTCTACCTAGAAATACCTAAGTAAGTGTACCAACTAAAATGAGCAAAATGCTACAGTTATGCCAAAAGATGTCTTGGTTATTTCTCTGAGTTTTAATCTAAAATGCAGCACCAAACTACGTACTTATAGAGTTTGTTCTGTATTACTTTTTCTGCCTTTTTTTTTCCTAGAATAGACTTATAAACCAGTTTGTCCCCCAAGATACATTTTTACACTAATCTAACAAGCTGCTTCCACAGTGGGATACTCCCTTTCCCCTTGCTTTTGGCTGCACGCTCCTACTGTTTTCCTTCTGTCAGGTCTGGTATATATGTGGATATTTGGTGAGTTGATTCAGCTGACTGATCCAACACAAAACCTTTTTTTTTTTTTTAAGAGATAATAGTTTTCTATTGGTTCAGCCATCAAAATCCATTTGTCCTTTAGTTGCATGATAGCTAAGGCAAACATGAGAGGGGAGAGAACCTGTGGATGGGGAAGCAAACTGAGAATGTCTTTTGTCAGTAGTTAGTTGTTAGGTTGGCTTTGCTGTGATGCAAAAAGGTACCTACATAATACATAGTGCAGGCAATCATGAAAGAGACAGCAAAAATTTGCTCAGGTGCCCAGTCAAGTGATCTACAAAAATTTATTGTAATACAGACTGTAACTTTCAAAACAAAAGAAAAAAAGAGAGGAAAAATATATGATGTACACTTGCAAACACAAAGCATTTTGCCTGTCTCTTGAGGATGGACACTCAGTTTTCAGGACATAACATTTTTAAATTGTTGATTTTTCCCCCCATGGTGTAGAGTTGTTTTTTCTCATCGTTTTCTGATCTTTGTTTCAGCATTGTAAATGATTATTCCACTCACGTTCACATCTGTTTGTCCTTGCTGTATCATCTGAGTGCCTTCTGCTGACTTTACAAAATTGTGTCCCTGAATCTTTAAAGGTACATCTGGTGCCCCAAGGATGAAGTACATTTGAAAAAAGTCAAGATCTCAAAGGTAGAATTTAATTGGTTGTTATAGAGTTAAATTACAAGCACAGATTGGCATCCATATAGCAATATAATAATATAATAATTCATATAGCAACACTGAGATGTCTCTCTTCTAAATTCTAAATAAAACAGCTTTTTTACATATTTCTGATTTTTTGGAGCTTTTTATTTTGTATTCCACAGCCCAGTTCCATTGTTTTCTCAGTACATTCACATCTATACTTTTAACTAGAAAGAGGTTTAAATGATGACATGGGACATTCATGCAATGGATTGAAGATTCAAAGTACCTTCAAGCTCTTTCGCAAATGACAAGTTTTTCACTCAGTAATCACTAAAATAAAAATAAAAAGCTGGACAACAATTTTCATTATTACCCAAAAACCTTGTATTTCCTTTTGTCTGAGAACTTATACCACTTCAAAAGTCTGGAATGAGAAATGATGGATGATATGCTCGAAGACATACTTTACTATCTATGGCCACTAGACAACAGCAGATGTATGCTGCTTGAAAATGTCATTACTTATAAAATATAAAATTTTCTTCTGAAAGGTACTGGCCAGACATTTAGTTAGTGAGACAGTACTATGAAATTCTCTATCATAGTTTTACTCTCTCTTCCATATGGGTATAGTTAGACACAGATCACTGAAATTGTTATGTTACTAACAACAGTTGAAAAGGAGAAGCATTGGATTCTCAATATCTTCACAGCTACTTGAAATGTATTACTTTGAAACAAGTAGATTGTTTTAAAAGGCAGTTAATGTGAAATAACTTACCAGCATTATATGATATTAAATTGTGGTTCTGAAAAAGTCATAATTTCTTTTTTTATGTGTAAAATCCATTTTATCTTGGAGGACTATCAGAAAAAGCACATTTTTTTACAAAAAGTAAAAAAAAAACCACCCAAATCCCCAAATTTCCCATACTTGAAAAGTCGCATGGACTGACACTGTGACATTGTGATAAAACCTCCACTTTACTGTAATACTGAGGTTTCTTTACTAACTCTGTATTCACCTTGAGTTATCAGTTTTGACACCAAAGATGTAACATTTGAATACCTATGGCAAATACCCTCTTCACCCCGTTATCTGTTGCTTGCTGATTCACTTTATCCCAGTTCAATCCCTTTGTCACAGTTCTTACACTTTTTCAGATGTTTCTTTTGGTGCATTTCCTTCGATGGGTGAGAACATTCAGACTCAGGATTAATGAAAAACAAACCATAATCTGCTCTAGCTCTCCTCTTGCCCAGTTTCTAGCTTTTGACTTACAGTCCTTTCTCCTGACTCCTAGTCTAATGAAGTTTCTAACTTTTAATCTTCTACTAATCGACATTTAAATTAAATACCCTAATTAGGAGGTCTCAGACTTAGGGCACCCATTCCATCTTCTCCTTTCTTAATTTCTCCATGGGTGTTGTTCATAGTCTTTTTATAACAGTCTCGGTTTAATTCCTTCAGG
Organism: Nipponia nippon; assembly: GCF_047370975.1. Classification (NCBI taxonomy): domain Eukaryota; kingdom Metazoa; phylum Chordata; class Aves; order Pelecaniformes; family Threskiornithidae; genus Nipponia; species Nipponia nippon. Next base: position 4,242,880 of record NW_028262339.1, on the reverse strand, counting down.
TTTTGTTTCCAAGTTCTCTTTATGCATCTCACCTCATAAAAATCTTCCATGTCTTCTTGTTCAGGATGTCTTTCTCCCACAGATGTTTCTTCAGAGTCCTCCATCCTCTTTTCCACTCTCATGATATGTGATGATGACTGATGCACCAGTGAATGATACCACTGGATCTGCCTTTTCACTTCCTTTTAGATTGCTCATTTTCCCCATCATGAGGTCTCCCACTGCTAGCTTATATTGAGTATGGTTTTATTTCATATAGGAACACATCCATCTCCTGTAATCGTGGGCAACTTGTTGATAACAGTTTTGGACAGCAGAGTCCACAGAATACACATCTGTCTCTCCTACCACTACCACGTTGCAAAGCATTTCCTTTCAACCAATAATAAATGTAAGTCTTATTATAAAAGCCAAAAGCCACCATGCATAATGTACAACAGGAAAAGATCAGGAGATTCAAGGGCACTGACAATGTCTCATATCCCTTCAATGGTAGGAAATGTGTTACATTAAATGCTGTGTTGTACAGCACAAGGCACAAAACGCAGCTGAGCGAACAATACAATCTTATCCTATGACTCTCAACTAGGGAGAATCCAGTCCTGGGGATTTGATTTAATCCTGAACCTATTATCAAAACATATCAGATTGGAACATTTACACTATCAGCATCCACTTCCCATTAACTGTCTTCCCTGATGCTCCCAATTTCCCTATCTTTACCAGCAATCTTTCTTCTATTACTCAAGATCTTAGCTGAAAACACACCTTCAGCTTTTCCCCCTTCTTTACCCCACTCATCCAGTCCTTTAAATCTTACTATTTATTTTTTCACATATTTAAGGTAAAATTTGTTTTGCTGTCCCTACAGTCAAGTCTTCTATCTGGGCCCCCATTCATATCTTAAAAAATCAAACATACTTCACTTTGGCCTTCTCAGAGCAAACCTTTGAGTATACTTCAACCTTTGAGTCCTTTAAGGACGTCTGAGTCCTTTAAAAGGCTGGAAAAGCTGCAGGGATTTGGCAGAGTAATTTACCTGCACAAGTTTGGCTCCCAAGCATTACTTTCATAATCCTGAACATTCATCTTGTATTTTAGTGTAATTCCTTTCACTTTTTATATTTTTAGTCTTACTTTGTTGACATGCTTTGCATGAGTTCTAGTGACATTTCATAATATACCAAAATGGTATTTGAAATGTCTTAATGTGACTTACAGTGTACACTTTGGATAGATTTTTTTACCTCGTAATATTAGCTTTCTAAAGGTATCCAGTCTTATCAAGTCAACAGGTTCCCTCAAAAATCAGTGGATTTATCCCATCTGTCTTAGACACCTATTTTAGGATCAGCTTAAGCAGCCTTTGTAGGTTTACAATTACAACTGATGTGCTAGGAAAGATGTGTAATAATAGAAAGCACAGAAAAAGACATCAAAAGTAAATGTTTTGAAAATATACATTGGAATTCTGAAGTAATGGAGTTCTTTAGCAGAATCAAAATAGTTTCAAAGAATCCAACTCAAAGTTTTAAAATATTTGGATTTATTCAAATTGAAAATCATATGAAAATTTGAAATATAAAAATGTATAATCACAGTCTTTTAAATTTTGCCCAATTTAAGGATATGGATAAAGGAAAAGAATTCTTCCAAGATAGGTTCCAAAGAGCTAGGAATAGCTTCTACTTGCTCAATGCTGTTAAGTTTTTTGTTCTCAACTGATCTTTTCTCCTTAGTGATAGTTATTTTTATTCTCAGGCAACAGAACTAAATACGATGATGGGAATAGCAGAGAAAATTTGTTTATGAGTTCAGCTAATGAGATGCAAAGTATATGATGTGAATGGAAATTTTTTCTGCATCTCAGTGCATCATTGTAGAATTGCTGGGAAAACAATTATAATCCTGAAATTGAATTAGAACACAGCATAAGCAGTTCCATTTCCTCAAATCTTACAGTGCCTATACAGATATGATTGAAAAATATCATCTATTTTTTCTTTATTCACAAACATTTTCTCTTCCTGACTTTTTCCCTAGCCTCTTCCTCCTAAGTAGGCTTTTGTTGTTAGTGTCTCTAAAGCACTGTTTGCTAATATAGAGTTCCAATAGCTCAAATAACTGTTTCCATTTCGATTGATTTAATGGATGATCTAAAGAAATAATTTTCTGTGTATGCCATAGTGTTGAGGTGAAGACAAAGGCACTAGTCAGCTTTCATAAAATCAGTTGATGTGCCAGATGTAAAATCAATTAACTCTGGTGAAAGTATAGCCTTATATTTTAACAACTGAGGTATCATAATTGCTTGCTATAGTTTTCCTTCTCAGCAAGATGAGCCTCGCCAATGTTTCTGTTTCAGCAAAGTGTTAATAATTAAGTTATAAAACTCAAATGATGAAGGAATCCCCAGAAGTTTGGAGTTCAGACAAATATTCGAAGGGTCAGATGTTTATTGCACTTCTCCAGTTTAAGGAAATCTTGCTTGGATTAATAGCTCACGATTTCCACATAGCTTAAATCTTCATGAAGCATCTTCATTGTTCACTCTTTGTGTTATTGTCTGTTCTTTGAGATTTTGAGGGTGGAAAGTCCTACACCAACAGCATCCTTCTCAAAATCAGCATATAAATAGCTTCAGCACTTTGATCACATACTCCCTGTCACTCTTTTATACCCTTTGAGCAAGCAATTATTTCTTACTGCATTTTTAAATTCACTTTTTTTTGTGGTTCGAGTCTATTACAGATATTTCTGTTAGAAGGAAAATGATGCTGAATCCAGCATAACAACATTTTCTAAATTACAAATTGTTTCATTTGATCATAATTTTCTTATCTGTAAAATGTCTGGATCTGAAATATTTTGAAAGAATATCAGTAATAACAGTCATCATCTCCTACTTGCATGTTCATATTGTGAGATTACTTAGTATGTCATATATAAAATATATAATTTTCAGGCCCTAGTTCAATATGTGTCTAACCTGAAGTCTGTGAATTTTCCCACCGAAGATAATAGAGGGCGTTAGTGTTCTTGTGTTCTTAAAGATGGGTACCTCCATAGACTCTTCCTTGAACTTTGCTTCCATTGAAATCACCCTGCTGATTTCAGGGAGAGCAGAAGCAGATTTATTAGCTGGGAGTGCCACAGTGAAAATAAATGCACTTGCTTTTTCTAAAATAAGCAGAGATTGAAAACGTTTGCAGAGGCATAGCACTTCTTGTAGAGAAGTCTTTAGAAAGTTGACTGGCGGTGATAGAATTATTGGGTTTGCTTTTATTTTATTAAGGAGAACAGGCTTCTGGGCAGAAAAGGTGATTTATGCCCAGGATTTTCTCCTTCTGTGTTACATGTTGGAAATACCATTGAACACAGAAAAGGATTGTCCGTATTGCCTATTTTCTCCTAATGAATTAGAGCAGATAACAAAACGGAGATGATATAACTCTCTCTTTAGGAAATAAGGCAAATGACTGCCATCTAAATTTTAACACAAGAAAATGTATTGCACTTTTAAGCACATATAAAGATGCTAGAATAAACTTGTTACGAAATTAATGCAAACATGTTTATCTGAATGCAACTTGTATATTTTCTTGTAAAATATTTAAGTTCTATTTTTCCTAATAGCTGTCTAAATTATAAGAGAATCGGGAGTCAACCTTTTTTTAAAACTGGAGGCATTTCTACATGGTTCTTGAAGGATTTTTGTCAACAGATGAAGGAAGAAAATATTCTTCTCACCCTGCAAAACTCATAGAGATGCAAGAAACAATCCTTCTTAGGAAACTAATAATTCCTCCTTTTTTATTTAAAATTAGAAGAAAGAGTTCCACCTACAATGTTGAGTTATCTTGAGTTATCAAGTTCCTGTTTGATCATTTGTCCTTTCTTAAGTTAGACAAATAGCCACTAGACAAACTGAAATTCCACCTGGCATCCCTCATTCTTCCTTGTCACTTTGGTTGTGATGAGAAATACTTTCTTTAGTTCAAGAAATATTTACCAATGATATTTTGTCAAAATTAGCAATTTTTTTATGCAGAATGTGTTTGATTAGTTCAAAACTGATAAAAATTTTAATAATTTTTTTTTTCTCACCGTTTGCACTCAGCAGTTACTGCTGTGATATGAGATCAGCATATTATGGCTACTAAGGATGATTCAGAATACAAAACTGTCCAAAAATGCAGAACATCATAGATTTTTGAGTTTTTTTACATTTTTTTTTACAAAAAAAAAGAAGTCTTACTGTTGAATTTGGTATCTGTATAAACAGAGGAATGTTTGCACTAGATGTGTGGAAGTAGCTCTGCAAAGTGATGGTGAACTAACTTACAAGTTTCCCCCAGCAATTTAAGAGTCCTTACATACACAAATAGATTTCCCATTGACTTCAATGGGACCACAACAGACCTGCCAGCTCTTGCAATATTACTGTGAAAAGAGAAAAAGCAGAGAAAATACTAATGTAACAGTCATGGGGAGGGTGTAATCAAGGGAGAAAGGAGGAATATGGCACTGTTTATGCTGACAAGTTCAGGAGGAGTTTGCATATGTTACTGGGGCAGATGAGCTAATGATGAAAGGAAAGCATCGGTGCCTATGACACAGAAATCTTGTGTTTGTGAAAGAAGTCCAAATATTAAAGGTAGGTTTTGTTAAAAATATTACAAAAGTGTAGTTTTGCAGAAGGGAATAAGTTTATACACTCTTATTTTAATTGTAGCATCCCATAAAGGGAATGATAAAGGGAACTATAATCCCTCTTTGTTAATAAATTTATTGTTTCCATCAAGGGAAACATGAACTCTGCTTTGTAGGGGCATTTCCTGCTAACATTTCCAACCCTGTAATATATAAAAAGCACATGGTCAGAAGACCTCCTTATATATAAGCATTTACTTACCACATTAGCAAATACACTATTAGTTATTCTCATCCTGCATATTGGACACTTCACAAGGAAATATTTTGGAAGGAAAAAGTACAAAAATTCTTTTCAATATAATAAAACAAACATATTCATTTAAGTTCTGGCTAAAGAATTTGTACATTACTTTAGAAATAAAACTGTGTCCCTGCCCATGGCAAGGTTGGTTGGACTAGATGATCTTTAAAAGTCCCTTCCCATCCAAACCGTTCTATGATTCTATGATTCTATATGTATTAATGTATGTATATTTTATTATTGCATATTGTATGTATATTAGTAATAGCTCATGTATCTGCTTTTAGAATTGTTATGGGGCTGGTATTAAAAAAAAACAACAAAGTATAATCTAGAACTGCCACAAACATGTAAATTTAGTCTCGGTATAGTCTTGCTATTTATGTGTTGATTGTATGGAGTTTATTTAACAGTTTATGTTTATTCATTGTATTAGAATTCCCCATTTCTAACGCAAATAACTGGCATTTAGAATCTCTAACTACTTTATTAAAATGTATCATGATATCTAAAGATTTCAGAATTCATTATTGTGTATCATAATTTCACAGTGAACCAGGTAAAATGATATGTTTTAGTATGCTTAGTATTATTGAATCGAGGAATTATCCAGAAAATAAGAAACGGTGCCTTTAATGTGGTAGTCAATAACAACACCAAAAGTCATACTGATTTCTCTTGAACAATCATTTGCAGCTTGTACATATTTCTCATACTATTAAAACTGTTCTACTGTATACAAGATGAAAGAAGCAGATCATTGCCTTTTTTGCTGTGTAATACTAATGGATGCTAAAAATAGAACAGAACTGCACCTACAAATGAATCCATCTTTCAGACTAAATCTTAATTAAAGAAGTGTGTGAATACGCAGTTCTACGTGCTGGTGTTATGCATACCTCTCTGTCAGAAGAGTTTAGATATATGTCCTGGTTTCAGGTGGGATAGAGTTAATTTTCTTCTTAGTAGTTGGTATAGTGCTGTGTTTTGGATTTAGGATGAGAAGAATGTTGATAACACAGTGATGTTTTAGTTGTTGCTAAGTAGTGCTTACACCAGTCAAGGACTTTTCAGCTTCCCATGCTCTGCCACGTGCACAAGGAGCTGGGAGGGGGCACAGCCAGGACAGCTGACCCAGACTGGCCAAAGGGCTATTCCATACCGTATGACGTCATGCCCAGCATATAAACTGGGGCGAGCTGGCCGGGGGGGAAGCGATCGCTGCTCGGGAACGGGCTGGGCATCGGTCAGTGGGTGGTGAGCAATTGTGTCGTGTATCAATCACTTGCTTTTTATTATATTATTGTATTATATTATTATTGTTATTATTATTACTACTACTACCATTCTATTTCATTTTACTTCAATTATTAAACTGTTCTTATCTCAACCCACGAGTTTTTCTGACTTTCACCCTTCCAGTTCTCTCCCCCACCCCACCGGGGGGGGGAGTGAGCGAGCGGCTGTGTGGTGCATAGTTGCTGGCTGGGGTTAAACCATGACAATATAGAACTGTTATGTATCTATATTTGGGTTTTAATATCAACTTTTTTTTTTTTTTTGATGATGGGCAAATCACAATGACACATTATCATTAAAGACTGCTTGGGAGGATGGAAGGATTTCACATTTTTTGCAGAGTGACAAGGAATAGGGAAATGACCTGAATGCTTAAATGTTGTCAGATATTCATCATATTTATATGCTTTGCCTGCCTCTGTGCTCGGGGTGATTTAATATTACATTAAAGAAGAACCTGGGAGGACATCATAAACAGCTCTTGTTTAAAGGGCATTGTGAAGGAGAGCCTTTAATCTGATTGATGAAATAAATTGAAAGTAATCTATCCTCATCTTGTTGATGATATGAAAGAACTCCTACTCAAGCAAGCAAAGCTTTAAAGAGAAAGACCTTTTTCATCCTGTCAGCCTCTCATTTTTAGAAAAAGTTAAGTTTTTCATTATGGTTCAGGGGAGTTCTTGTAAAACATTCATTGAAAATTTAAGAGCAATTACAGTGCCAGACACCTAGAAAAATTGCTTTTACTGAGTGAGAGTTCTCTGACAGATGCATTGTGGGAGAATTGATTCTTTCTGAGGGATAAGCGAATTGTCATTGTTAGTCTCTTCTCATGACATCTAGCTAGATGTCATCTGCTTTGTAACAGAAGATTTGAATCAGACAACTGTACTCAACAGTAGACAGTGTCTAGATTAGTTCAACAAAGAAATAAGCATGTACTCTGCATGGCATCAACTGAGCTTTTAAAGTTTATGGATGAGCAAGGGTTTGAGAAAAAAGTTTGAAAAATCAAAAACAAAGCTTTATAGCCACTTCAGAAAGCCTGGATGTTTAACCTGTAAGGAAGTCTGTCAAATCCTTGAAGAAACCACATAGAGAAAGATCAATAGAATACCTACTGGCTCCATTAGCTTGATGTAAAAAGGGGAAGAGGGAAACCAGCTCTTTCACAAGAGCAGCTACGTTATTCCAGGGATCAGGCGGGATCAGTTCTCTTACAGAAAAGAAGATGAGAAAAAGAACGAAGATTCTTGGTTGGCCAGAACTGGAGTGAAAGGACTTGTCAGGTAATCTAACTGATGATAAGAGAGCAGTTTATTGAATAGGAGGTATCTCTAATTAGGTGTTCATAAGGGTAGGTACCAATTCTAATCTTGAGTTAGCTGCAGAAAATAAACTGTCATTCACTCAGCAATCCCTGAGCTAACTTATTCATAGTATATGCTTGCTGATTCCACTTCTGATTTTAATGTGTTTTTTCTATTTGGATTGCAGAGATACATTTGGTGTGTAAGAACATCATTGGGATTTTGTTTGAATATAGTGTATATGTGTGGTATAAAAAAAGCTGTGTCATTTTAAACACAATAATGTTTCAGACTGAAAGCTTTGTTTCAGTTTTTGCATCTGATTTGAATCTAACCTTAGTTAAACAAAAAAAAAAAATTGCAGTTATCCTTACCTAAAATAAATTCACTAGTAAGTACCAAATTATCATGAAAAAAAAATATTCTTCACATCATGATCAGACCAGTACATTCTTGACTAGTTCAAATTTCAGTGATATTTTGTGGCTAGGGTTTAGGCAGTATCAGATTTTTACATTTTGAACTCTTTGTTCTGTGCACTTCACATATTTGAAGGAATGTATACAGACTTTAAGTTAAATACTGAGTATTCCTTTTAGCTGCTCAGGAATTAAACATTGATGCATTTTTAGTTCTTCATATGTTTAATTACTTAATCCTTTAATAGGAAAATATTAGCATTTAGAATTAAATAACCTTGTGTTCTTTGGATGTGTTTTATTTATTTTTATATATATATATATATATATATATAACCTCTTTAAAGGTTCAGTAAGAATGGCCTTGTCATTTTAAGTTGAAATAAACTCACTTCTTCAGCTTTGGGAAGAATAGGCCTGAACTAAACTGTTTCCTTTCCTTAACATGTTTAGAACATCTTAAGATTTTATGTGCCATTAAAACATTCTTTTGATGCTGTGGAAATGCAAACTGTCAGGACAACATTTTCAAGAAGTCTTTTGCCCTTAAGATTCAATAGATCTCTTTATCAATGTCCATAAGGCATTTGGATGAATCAATAATGATGATGAAAAGCAAGCTGTAATTCTATGGAAAAAGTGCTGCTAAATAAAGCAACATACAAAATTGATACAACTTCTTAATAGTTTTCCTTTCATTATTCTAATAGCTTGTATTTTCACCTGAGTTAATGAAATGCCCTTAGATACCTTGCTAACAATTTAATGTATTTTTCTGTGTTCTGATCTCCTGAAGCATTATCTTGCTAAATGTATAGGAGGACGCATTTCTCAGAATCACTGAATCTTTGCCAGACAGCAAAACATGGGGGTTTCATTTATGTTTATTGCAAATAAATTTTTCAAAGTTTTTTTACTCTATAGCTATCAAGATATAGCTATCAAATACTGCAGCAGAAACAGTAACTTTTGAAAAGCAGTCTGTGTGTGTGCGTAATTGCTAAGATACAAAAGGAAGTTTATGAAACAGTTAAAGTTGGAATATATGGTTTCATTCTGCTATTTAGCTGCCAAAGTTGAATGTGATGGAAGGCATCTGTGGTTGTGTTTGTGTAAGGTTGTCTTTAATGGCAGAGTGTATTACCTAGTGTCAATTTATGAAACTTTCAGTGGTACAGCCTTTTTCTTTTGCAGTATGTGTGTAAGAATTACTTTAAAATTTTTTCTCTATGAGAAAAGATAAATATTATCTGCTGTATATACCTGATGAAACACTTATCTTTTTGATAATTAATAAATCCATTTTAAGTCCATGTTATGCTATCCATCTTTTGTGGTACTGAAATGGATGACAATGTGATTATGTCTTTGAAAGATAAGTAAATGTGTGTGCTCTTAGATCATAAGGCTTTTAAAATACCAGAAAAGTAGAAGTATAGCAAAACTGGGAGTGTTTCTTAATCTTGACTTATAATACAGTGGTTTCTGTGCTTTTATTTATAAACATACATTTTATTGCCCTACATTTACATGTCGGATTTCACAGGCCTCTGAAAATGATTGTATTAATATTTAATGTTCCATTTATGCCTTTTCCCTGCATATTTACAAAATAATAAATATGCAATATATTGAATATTACATGATTGAACACTGATTTTTATACATATGACATAAAAGTGAAGAGCAAAGAATAATGCTATAATTTTACATGAGAATTCTCAATACCATTACAAGTCAAGCTTTGAATTATATTTCAGTATTCTTGTCAATATAAACTGGCTTACAAAGACACATTTAGAATGATAATTGATGGGTTTCTCAAAATACCTTTCTCATTGAAGAAAAGTATATACTTGGAATTTCATTATTGTAAAAGTATATTTTTAAGAAGTCAAACAGATCCTCTTAAGTGTCTTAAATGGTATAATTTTGGCCATCTGTGTTACAATATGGAATAATGACCAATTATCTCATTTATCATGGCTTCTGGAACACCTTACACTATAAATTCTGTTTATTAAGGGCAAAATTGTACTGTCAGATTCACACATGCTTATCTTTGAAAAGTGACTTGCAGACCACACTTTACCTTTTTAGAGGAGAAAAAAAGAATTTAAATAGGAAAAGGTCACTGGATCTCTGGACACTTGTGTCCTGCATGCTATTTGATTCTCCTGTACACCACTTAAAGGCACCGGTAACAAAGCTGCCGTGGCTTGGAGGCAGTATATAGCTCCATGTAGGCAGCGAATTTAAACTGGAGTCAATCTAAGGCCCTTTCTTTTGGGGTTATGGTTGCATGTGAATTTTCTGGATCCACATTTCCATCAAACAAAAGTCCATGGCTCAGAAGATTGTTATGTTTTAAGACTGGCCAAATCCAAACTTGGAGACTATGTTTAATAAGAAAAAAAAGAAAGAAAAAAATGATTGAAATGTTAAATGATCTAGAGCTCTCCAGATAGATTGCCATCTAGAAAGCTAAGGCACAGTCTTTTCCTGTCTCCTCCATTGACCTTTATTTTCTGATTCTTGTTTCTGCACTTGTGAAAGTGCCAGTGTCCTGGTTTCAGCTGAGATAGATAGAGTTGATATTTTCTTCCTAGTAGCTGGTATAGTGCTGTGTTTTGGATTTAGTATGAGAATAATGTGGATAACACACTGATGTTTTAGTTGTTGCTAAGTAGTGCTTACACTAGTCAAGGACTTTTCAGCTTCCCATGTTCTGCCCGGTGCACAAGAAGCTGGGAGGGGGCACAGCCAGGACAGCTGACCCAGACTGGCCAAAGGGCTATTCCATACCATATGGTCATATATGATGTCATACTCAGTATATAAACTGGGGGGAGTTGGCTGGGGGGCAGCAATCACTGCTCGGGGACGGGCTGGGCATCAGTCAGTGGGTGGTGAGCGGTTGCATCACTTGTTTTTCCTGGGTTTTTATTCTTTTCTTTGTTTATGTTTTTGTTTTCCTTGTCACTATTATTATTATTATCATTAAATTATTAAACTGTTCTTATCTCAGTCCACAAGTTTTCTCACTTTCACCCTTCCGATTCTCTCCCCCATCCCACCGGGAGCAGGAGAGGGAGTGAGCGGCTGTGTGGTGTTTAGCTATTATTATTATTATTATTATTATTATTATTATTATTATTATTATTATTATTTCCCTTCCTTTTCTGTCCTATTAAACTGTCTTTATCTCAACCCATTAATTCTACTTTTTTTTTCTTTTTTTTTCCCCGATTCTCTCCCCCATCCCACTGGTGAGGGGAGAAGTAAGCAAACAGCTGTGTGGTGTTCAGCTGCCTGCTGGGTTAAACCTCAACAGCCAGAACATCTTATCTGAAGGTATTTGGGACCTTCTGCATCCAGATTAATATCATTTGTCTTGACTCCTGGCTGCTCATTAGAAAGGTAATGCTTAACTACAGACACTTTATGATCACAGGTATTGCTATGTTAATCATGACAAGGGATAATTAGGTAACAGATAAGGTTACAGTCATGTTTATTTAGATCCATATATTGTCATGAAATATGAATGGTACTGATCAGCCATCATAGTAATTTATGAATAATTTTAAGAAAGAAGGAATGAAACTAAACCTTTTTTCCTGAACACAAATTCCTTCCAAAGTTTTAACTATATTTATTTACTTAATTCCTTAGCCCATTAAAAATTATAGTAGTGCATTATGTAGCTAACCAATATATAGAAACACCTGTATGTGCCAGCAATTGTTTCTTCCCTGAGCTACAGAAAAAAGAATAGATGATTGATTTCAATTCCATAAATTCATTTCCAAGAAATTAGATTGTGTGAGAAAAGTTAGTTAAATAAATAAAGATTTTGGACAAGTATGAATGTTAATGGTTATGAAAGAAAATTGTAGTTTTTATAAGAATTAGCTAGTATGCCCTTTACTAACTTATGCCAAGTTGGCAGTTCAGGTTGCTGCATATACTCTGAATTAATGACATACTTAAAAAGCGGAGCAGCCTGACAAGGATTTAACAAAACCAGTGAATCATTTATTTACTTTGTTTCCTCCACCAAGCAGGTCTGTTTTGGATAGCACACTACAATCATTAATCTTTTCAATTAGTTTCTATTAGAAATCACTTGTTGAATATATGTAGTCTCTGGAGGTCTGGGGTATGTAAATTTTAAACTCAAATGGTTGGACTCTGATGGCTATTTTCTGTATATAGATTGACAAGTACCTGTCAATTGTAAAATAAGTAATTGTCAAAAATGCAAATGATTCACATTTGTTAAGCATATTGTGTTTTAAAGGGACAATATCTTAAAAATATATGTATTCTTCACAACCAAAAAAACAAGTTATTGCCACAAATACTGCACAAATCTCCCAAAAAGTAATCATTGAACTTCTAACTCTTTATCTGAGCAAAGTTCATGATGAGCACAGCTTTTATCTCCAACTCAGTAAGTATATACTATATATAGGGTGACTGAATATAACTGAATGTGTAACTCATATCACTTATGGAATACTAACTTTTTTTTTAGATATATAAATTGCAACAATTATAGTTAATTTTTTACATTTTCAGTAGAGTAATTATTGGAATTTTCTGCCTCAGGATGGTTCCAGATATAAGAAATCTTAAGTTGCAATCCTGGGTCACATTAAGTCAGCCTAATTGAAATTATTGAAATGAATGGGTGTGTGCTTGCTAATACTTGCTGGGTATTGGGCCTTGTGTGTAGACTGAAACTTTGAAGAATTTACCCACAATTCTGTTGCTGTGGATCTTTTTTCTCGAAAGAGGGATTTTTTTCTTGATTCTAAAAACTACATTTGTTGTGACTTTTCTTTTGCTTGACTGTTTAATTGGAATCTCTTCGGACTCCTTGGTTGTAATCTTACATCTGTTTGAGTGCATTCTGCAGCCACCACCATTTTTCTACCTCAGTGTCTGGAGTTGGTTTCATACCAGACAGGTTCATCTTTGTTCTCATTTCTGGAATATTTTCATAGAATCATAGAATCATAGAATGTCCTGAGTTGGAAGGGACCCACAAGGATCATCGAGTCCAACTCCTGTCCCTGCATAGGACAACCCCAAAATCACACCATATGTCTGAGGGCGTTGTCCAAATGCTTCTTGAACGTTGTCAGGCTTGGCGCTGTGACTAGCTCCCACGGAAGCCTATTCCAGTGCTCCACCACCCTCTGGGTGAAGAACCTTTTCCTAATATCCAACCTAAACCTCCCCTGGCATATCTTCCTGCCGTTCCCTCGGGTCCTGTCATTGGTCGCCAGGGAGAAGAGATCAGCACCTGTCCCTCCTCCTTCCCTCTTGAGGAAGCTGTAGACCGTGATGAGGTCTCCCATCAGCCTCCTCTTCTCCAGGCTGAACAGACCAAGTGACTTCAGCCGCTCCTCATACGGCTTCCCCTCTAAACCCTTCACCATCTTCGTGGCTCTCCTCTGGACACTCTCTAGTAGCTTCGTATCCTTTTTGTACTGTGGCGCCCAAAACTGCACTCAGTACTCAAGAGGAGGCCGCACCAGCGCAGAGTAGAGCAGGACAATCACCTCCCTCGACCGGCTAGCAACACAGTGCTTGATGCACCCCAGGACACGGTTGGCCCTCCTGGCTGCCAGGGCACACTGTTGGCTCATGTTCAGCTTGCTGTCGACCAGAACCCCCCAGATCCCTCTCCACGGGGCTGCCCTCCAGCCTCTCGTTCCCTAGTCTGTATGTACATCCAGGGTTGCCATGTCCCAGGTACAAAATTTGGCACTTGCCCTTGTTAAACTTCATACGGTTGGTGATCGCCCAGCTCTCTAATTGGTCCAGATCTCTCTGCAGGGCCTCTCTGCCCTCGAGAGTGTCAATGGCTCCTCCCAGTTTTGCATCATCGGCACACTTTGATAGCAAACCTTCAAGTCCTGCATCCAAGTCATTTATGAAGATATTGATATATTTTATTTTATATTGATATATTTTATTTTGCATCTTCTTCTTTCTTTGCAAATTCTTTCTCAAACCTACCTTTTCCAAAATGTCCTTTAAGAAATGTACTATTTTCCAAATTAATATTATTTATTACTATCTCTTGCTATCTCTTACTATGTACATGTAAATCATCTAAAACAATGGCATGCCTTATGTATTACCTTTATGATTATGCGCAGTTACTCTAATTAATGTTAAACAATATCATAAAAAATAGATATTAATATGAAAATCTGATTTGAAGCAGATTCATGCAGCATACATACACATTTTCAACATATTCTGATGTACTGTTCCATGCATAACTTTGTTCACAGATTATAAATCTTTTGCTGACAAAGTATAAAAGTCTATACTCCTTAACTGCGATAAAATGCATTAGAGACATGGGAGTTATGCATCTGTTTCAAAGGAAGAATATCTCACATCATTTATATATATACAGAGCGAGCACAATAAGATTAATATCAGCAACTGGATGATACATTAACCAAAACATCTACATAAGCACAATAGCAGCATAAAAATTTAAAAAACAGTAGCCCAGTGAGATGCTAGGCAACAGCATTATGGCCACTAAATGAGGAAATCCTATTTGGCTGTCAGGCACTTTCCTTGGGTGCTTTGGTTACTACTTTGAGTCAGGCAAGAAGTCGTCTTTCACTGGCTAATGCAACACCTGTTGCAGTGCTAGGTACAGCTCCAAATTACAACTACATCTTTCTAACAGTTTTAATAGCAAGAAAAGTGGAAAAAGGAATAAAGTGGGCTTCCAGGAAAATGAATTACAGCATTTTAACCAGGCAAATAAGGACAGGACAGAATGGCGATCAGAGGAAAAATTTTTGCTGTGTGTAAGATTGTGCACAATTACATCTTTCGTTATAATCTTTTGGGAAAATTAAACAAAAAGTTTTCATCACAAAAAAAAATCAACACCAATTAAAGCATAACTTAGTGCTTTTGACCTTATCAGAAACTTTGCATGTTTATCATTGATTATGAATAGTCTCCTGCTCAGCAGGGATCTTTCTGAATATCAGAAAGTTCCTATCCCTGTATCAGTTATAATGGTAAATTCCTTTGAAAAGCCTGTATAGAAATACCTTGATTTCCATTTTAGTTCACTTGTCAAAAGCAAAGAGGGTGTTACCATTCTTGTACTCTAAGGATGTGAGGTGACACATCTGACAAGCAGAAATAGATTGGAAGTAAGTCCATTAATATATCTAAAATCATTTTGTAAGTGATCATTTTTAATATACATGAGGGAGTTAGACATACACATCCAGGGAAGAATATACTCACTTTGAATGTGGCTCATGTCCCCCTCCATTGCATATAACTGAGTCCTTTCTGTTTTAAATCATTTCTCCTCCATCTTTTTCTCCTTGCCTGAGATATTTTAAAGTTCAGTCTAACAAATACTTTTGACCAATACCACTTGTGCTTGGAGGACAATTATGTTTAAAACTGACAAAATCTCTGAAACTGAACTCTGCAGTAATACAGTCTATGAGTTTATTCTCTGGCCCAAAAGTGAAGAATTCTTGACAAAATCCTTGATTTCTCCAGTGGAGTCATTGGAGGAAATCCTGTTCCCAGTTTGCCCCTCATCTGATGTATAATTTTAAGTCACTTCACCCTTTTTCTGTTCTATTTAGAGTATAAGCTTCTGGGGAAAGAGATTGTCTCTGACTATGTTTTACTAGGGCATACCCAAGAGTGCTCCAATTGCAACTACAGCTTAGCTCCAACATAACACTGTAATAAAAATAATTGATAACAATAAAAAATAGTCTGAGTAAACCCTGATCCCAGAGAGAAGAAAATCACCTACCTTTAGAGGCCCATAGCTTTGCAGTGGCAGTGAACTCATATGAACACCTTCTGTCTCACGGTAATGGGAGAAAAGAGAGATGGAATTTGTCCCCATCCATTTAACAGTGATGTAAACAGCAACCCGACCTCACACAAAATTGCTGTGCCTCTATATAGGACAGCTCTCTTTGCTATATAAAATACTACAGTTAAGAATTCATTAATCTTCTACATTCTGCATTTTAAATGGGCTTTGTATTGATTTTTATTACTGTTGGTAAAGACCCATTAATAGAGCAGCAGGTTAAAGAAAGAATGTGCCGTGAACAGGACTATCTAACAGGAGAAAATATCCTGATCTGTCCTGTGCCATTCATAGTAAAAATGACAGCATTGTCTCCCTGGAAGTTCTTGCCTAGCTCCTTTATGAAACTGTTTGTGCTAACTTCTCCTGTTGACCTTGGAAATTTATTACATGCATTAATGGGTCCTTGTGCAAAGAAATTACTCCCAAAGCATTTATTTTCTGACTCTTCTATGCCTTATGTTTGTTGCCCTTTTATTTCCTTTTCTCCTGTCCAAAAGGCTTTAATGTCCCCTTGTTAACTTTTTCTTTCTGCTACATATTAAATATAAGTTAAAAAAATTAAAATGTAGCAATGCCAATTACTGAGAAAAAGGAAATGCTGGAATTTTCTATCTGTGAAACCTTTGGTTAACCTCTTAGTATCCATGCATTATAATGCAGTCCTTAATTTCATTATCACATTCTAATTTTTCCTTAAGAAATGTGAGGCCATATACTGTGCAGAGCTGACAATCCTCAGTAGGTGAAAACCTATTCATTATTTTGTCTTAGCCTCATTGCTTATGTATGATCCTAAGAAATACTTCTGGTGTTCAAATTCTGCTTTTAAGATAGAGCTTTTTTAAAATTCAGAATGGTTGAGGTTGGAAGGGACCTCTGGAGGTCTTCTGGTCCAACCACCCTGCTCAAGCAGGGTCACCTAGAGCCGGTGACCCAGGACCGTGTCCAGATAGCTTTTTGAATATCTCCAAGGATGGAAACTCAACAACCTCTCAGGGCAACTTGTTCCAGTGCTCAGTCACCCTCACAGTAAAAAAGTATTTCCTGATGTTCAGACGGAACCTCCCATGTTTCAGTTTGTGCCCATTGCCTCTTGTCCTGTCACTGGGCACCACTGAAAAGAGCCTTGGCTCTGTCCTCTTTGCACCTTGCCTTCAGGTGGTGTAGATCTCCTCATCACACATTGATGAAATTTGCCCTGAGCCTTCTCTTCTCCAGGCTAAACAGTCCCAGTTCTCTCAACCTTTCCTCATAGGAAAGATACTCCGGTCCCCTAATCATCTTTGTGGCCCTTTGCTGGACTCTCTCCAGTATGTCCATGTCTCTCTTGTACTGGGGAGTCCAGAACTGGACACATCAAAGTTTATGCAGCATATAAGTCATCACACAAGCAGTGGATCAATGTATGCACCATTGTTTCAAGGTTTTATGAATGGCTAATTTAAATTCAGTTCTAGTTAATAGGCAGGACCCAGATGAGGATTTAAAGACAGAAGGCATTTTGGATGAAAGTAAATAATAAGTTCATAATTAAAAAAACAAAAGGTAAAAGCAATAGAATAAGAAAATGAACTAGAGCACATATAGTTAATCAATAGGCAAGGTCTCATGGAAATCGGGTTTTAAAGCACTGAATCTTATTGAAAGAATCTACATTAAAAATTAGCTAGGAGGAAATTGTTTTCACATACAAGAGGGATAAGAAGCATGATAAAAAGTCATTGTGGTTATATCAACAGAATCAAAAAATCAAAATGGAGTAGTTGCGATCATGGGAAGTAAAACATACAGCCAGAGTAATTACTAGGAAATGGTTCACAGAAAATGTGTATAGAACCAGAATGATTAAGAAGCAAAAGGGATTGCAAGTGACAAAGAACAAAAATGGTAGGGAGAAAAGGTTGTAGAAACACAGTGGTGAAAGAAGATGATAAAGGAAATTTAGATGCATTTATATGTCACATGCTACTTTATTGAGAAAGTGCCTAAATAAGATACTTTGACTGCTGCTGTATATGTATTAATAAACATCAGATTAAACAGATATGGCTAAAGTATGTTATATATTTAATGTCTGATGTGACCTGAGTGCATTTTACATGAAGGAGCAATAGAAAAAGAAGAAAAAAAAAAAGAAGAAAAAGAGTGTTTCCTGTAGGTATAATCAGTCAGTAAGACCAAACAAAGTTTACTTTGGAATTTGTAAACAACTAACCGGCATCATCCCAATGTTATTAATTATTATCTTCCAGGATGCAAGATTTAATTTCAAAGAACAAAGAAGGAAGCTGTCAAAATAAGAGGAGAGTTCGAGAAAGGACATGTTGAGGTCTGTGTGGCCAAATAGCTGGGTCTAATCAGTACTTTCATTAACAATTTAAATGATGGAATAAAAGAACAGAGAGAGACAGGCAGTTTACTGGACAATATCAGAATCAGGAAAATCTCAGCTGAGTGGAAAAATGTCAAAATGTCCATTTTTAGGAACCACATTTTAAGAAGGTTGTCTATGAAAAAGGGTGCAGAAAACAATGGTAATAATAAAACACCAGAATAATGAATGGTAAAATATTGCAGAATTCTGAGGAGGAAGAGTGGAAGATTAATTCACTAATGCATTTTCCCCTTTCTTTTGCTAGAGCTATATTCACTGAAAATAATTGTAATTCTTCTATAAATTGTTGCAGTCAGTCTGCTCTAGGCATTTATCGAAATGGGGAAAAAGTTGGCATCTATAAAAAATGGTTGATACTGAAAAAAAAATCTTTTAGGCAGGATCAATGATTCAACCCCAAAGTTTGCATTTTTAGAAAAGTGATGAGAAAACAAGAAGTTTTAATGGAAACTGTTCTATAGCAGGTGTTACTAGATAGATGCCAAAATAAAGTATTTTATATATCTAAGAATGCAATTTGTGTTTTTAACTGCTCTTAAACTTTCTTCCAAAGAATTTTAATAACCTTGTTCAATGTTTCTAAACCAGACAGCATAACTTACAAAGGTATATTCCCCTTCAGTCTTTGCCCACCTTTTCTTTGTAATGTACTTAATCTACCACTTAAAGTACCTAGTAATTCTGTGAGTCTATTAAATTTGAAAAGGTCCATCTGAAAATAATCTTATCTTTCTCTAGAACTCTGTTTCCTAGCAAACATCATCAGTGTATGATGCATTCTTTCTCACAATTCCTGTATATATAAAACCAAAATTATTTGAATTGCAAGACACTAAACTTTGCTTCATTTTCAACTGAATGAAATTCCACTTACTTCCAAAACCAAGCATTTCTTTTAACCTATAAAAGTAGCTCTCCTTTTAGACTTTGTTAATGCCTATCATAGATTAGGCTTTTATTTGACAGTAAATCAAAATTTTCCTAGATTTTGAGGCATGTCTCTTCTTTATCACTTAGGTATATATTATTGAGAAAAAACTTATTGTGCTTTCACAAAGATTGTCCTTAACCAAGCTCAGCCTTTCAAGTAGTATGAGACTGTGGCTCATAGATAAGTCTCCACTTGGAGCAGATACACCCCTAAGGGACTGCAGTCTGTGGATAAGTCCAAGCCGGAGCAGGGGCAAGGGGAGGAGTCCATTGCAGTGTTAAACCCAATGGTGTGGTCCAAAGGGGCCAGGGGTGGAGATTGTAATGGAAATACCTTTAAATTGTTGTAACCCAGGATCTGAGTTGCATGTTATAGGAATTACTATAGCAGGACCCACCTGAACCAATGGAGAAGAAGCCTTACAAGAAGCAGTGCAAGTGCAGCAGTGACCCAACCTGAGCTGGCTTTGGTGCCCAATAACTCCATGCAACACACCACCTCTCCTGTCCTGAGTGACCACCATCACAGATGGAGTCAAAAATCATGGACTAAATGAACTCAATGGACATTTATGGACATTTTACAGACATTTTACACGGGTGGTCCATAGACTAAGGGAATGATACCTGTGTATTGTATCAAAGGATGGGAAGGGGGGTGGTGGTTAATGAGGATGTATTGGATAGTGTGAGACCTCAGCATGACGTAAATGGTATGGAATAAGGGGTGGAGGATGTGCTGGTTTTGGCTGGCATAGAGTTAAACTTTTTCATAGTAGCTAGTATGGGGCTATGTTTGGGATTTGTGCTGGAAACAGTGCTGATAATACAGGGATGTTTTAGCTACTGCTGAGCAGTGCTTACACAGTGTCAAGGC
Organism: Nipponia nippon; assembly: GCF_047370975.1. Taxonomy (NCBI): domain Eukaryota; kingdom Metazoa; phylum Chordata; class Aves; order Pelecaniformes; family Threskiornithidae; genus Nipponia; species Nipponia nippon. The sequence goes on along the minus strand of NW_028262339.1, from coordinate 4,222,787 downwards.
CTTTTCTGCTTCTCACACCACCCCACCAGCGAATAGGCTGGGGGTACACAAGAAGTTGGGAGGGGACACAGCTGGGACAGCTGACCTCAGCTGACCAAAGGGATATTCCATACCATATGACATCATGCTCAGCATATAAAGCTGGGGGAAGAAGGAAGTGAGGAATGCTTGGAGTGATGGCGTTTGTCTTCCCAAGTAACCGTTACATGATGGAGCCCTGCTTTCCTGGAGATGGCTGAACACCTGCCTGCCGATGGGAAGTAGTGAATAAAATTCCTTGTTTTGCTTTTCTTGCATGCGCGGCTTTTGCTTTACTTATTAAACTGTCTTTATTTCAACCCATGAGTTTTCTCCCTTTTACTCTTCTGATTCTCTCCCCCATCCCACTGTGGGAGGAGTGAGCGAGCGGCTGTATGGTGTTGCCAGCTGGGGTTAAACCACGACAACCATTTTGCCTGACTTTATACATCCCAACAGAGTATTAATTGTTTTTCTGAGACTCATAGGTGCTAAATAGTATAAATATTATCATTATTTTGTTCATTTCAACATTGAAGGAGTATAATAATGTATATATTATTCTTTTATTTTGGAGATTAAGCTAACTCAACCAAACAGCAGAAATTTGTGATTAAGGATGGCAGTGAGTAAATGTAAACAGTGCAAGGTCAAATCAAATAACTTCTAAACAAATAGAAAAAAATTATTCATGCTATTTCAGAAATGAATTTTCAAGGATTGCCTCAAAAATAGCTACTATACAGCCTGATCCAGGGACCAACTGATATAAATCTATTTGTTTCAATACAGTTTGAATCAATTAGGAAATCAGGAGGGAAGGGGAGGAAGATTTCTTTCTCTAGTGATATCAGCCTTCAGATCAGGGAAGTCACCTAACCATGGGAAATTTTGCTATTCATTTTCTGTGCACTAAGGACTTCACATATGTTGAGTATTAGCTTGGATTGTCAGCTGCTGTAAAGCATTAGAGTTGCCAGCTGAGTATATAGCCCATTATATGTTATAGCCTGACAGGTTTTCTGGTATAAATACATGACATCCCATCCAACCCAAACCATCCTATGATTCTATGTCATACAAATACTATCAAGGTAGCATTTTTAATATCTTGGATTTCAATGATTAATGAAGCTTAGTATGCAAATGACCTCTTTTATAAACTCTAGTGTATGCATAATCCCATGTAATATGTATTTATATCATTATGTGTAAGATGCACAAAGGGAAAGCCTTTCACTTTTCTTTTTTACAATCATTCAGGCTTTAAAGCCAAAGCACAGTTTCTTTGTTGCTGTTGAATATTTTAAGGGCTTTTCAAAAATAAATATATGCACAATCTGTATGAACTAGAGCCCAATTAATCAACAGTTTTGAGATTTTCACATGGAAAATTCATACTAAATGACTGTAAATGGACAGCTGCATAATAGAATTTCCTTAAATGTAACCTTCCCAGTAGGAAGTTTCTCCTACTAGAAGACAGGACTACAGCCTACTTCTCCCTCCAGAAGAGTATCCTTTCCTTTTTGTGCTGCAGCACTTCAGCAAAGAAATAATATTGTGTATAGCTGAGTTTGGTTACAGCTCCAAGCCTGAAAGATTCATTTTAAATATCAGTCCCTTAAGTTAAACATCTTTATAAGCATTTAGCTACAAATCTTCCATTAAAACTCATCCACTAAAATGGTCTGAAAATCTCAATCTTAATTCTGCAGACAGCCCTACTTTCCCCTTTTACCTGTAGTCTGTTTGGGTTCTATAATGGTGTTAGATGAACCAAGAGCAAACCCTCTCCTCACAGTTTTGGTGCCAAAAATGGGACATGCAGAATCTTGTTATGTGAATCTAAATTTACAACCTAAAGGGAGCCCCTTAACCACTGCCAAAACCAAAGGCACTCTAGGCTGTCATTTGTTAAGGGAGCAGCAACCACCCGAGCATTCACACACCATTCAGGGAGTTGCACACGCACCACCCGAGACTTTAACTGCTAGGACCGGAGTCCCTTCGCAGTGGGCAGCTCCATTGAGCTGACGGGTGCCCCTTTTCGACTCCTCGTTCACACACACACTCACCCTCAGGCACTTTCTCTCCCCTCAGGCTTGACCCTAGGTTTCCCCAAAGCAGAGTCTCCGACATGAGGTATGCCAGGCGTATTTATTGAGTGGTACAGTGGTGAAGAGCAGCTCAAGCTGGGTGCCTCCGGAGAGGGACCCCAAACAAAGAGATCCCTGGGCAATTATACCCTTACAGCCCAAGTTCCCCTCCCCTCATGCGACAGTTCGGTCCAATAGTAATATTTGGGTCTGGGGTCTTCTTGTTCCTTATTGGATCCTTTCCCAGTCTCTGGGCAGGACATTCCTTTTCTTATCTTGAATAGCTGCAGCTTCTGCTGATGGTTTCGGCTACCTTATCTTCCTGGTTTGCACCAGTTTCAGGGCCTTCCTTCATGTAGCTAAGTAAGAGTTCAGCATACGGTCAGCGTATCTAGGTGAAAGTTCACAGCTTGCAGTCTAAGGCTTCCACAGGTATTTGGATTCTTATTTGAGCTAAAAAGTGACTTCTACAACACATTGACTATCATTTTGACATTAGTTTCCCAGACACTAACATCTCTGTCCCTGTGCACACCCAGCGATCCCCCAGACCTGACAAAACAAAGCAGGGCAGAGCCTGGCGTGTGTGAAGCAAGGCCAAGGTGCAGGAGCTACATGCTGCTTCCTTGAAACCTGCTGAAGGGATCAAAGTCCAGAAGATATTTCCAGAGCAATTTTGGGCAACTCCCTAAATGCTACTACCACTTGGAAATGTAGCAAAAGGAAGAAATTATGCTGTCACTTCTCACCTTTTTCCCCATCTCCAACTTTGGAGTAGTTTTGTGATTGGGGAACATACCCCCAATGAGAGATCCATGTTATTTCCCTCTTTTCTCACTCCTCTCCCACAGCACTTCTGTATCCCAGTTAGGACGTACAGTCTGGGTGGGCAACCAGATGGACAAAATAGTGTCTGGATGATCAGGCTAAAAAGGCCACACTGAATGGGATAAAGCCCTGATTAATCTGGTCTGGACCTCCTAGCTGCCCCTACTTTGAGGCAGATGCTGGTCTAAAGACCTTCTGAGGTCCCTTCCAGCCCCAAATCCAACCTGAGTTGTCCTATGGTCCTTCAGACAAGTGTGGAAAAGACTGCAATAACATCAGGTTTTTACATCGCTTGTTAAATGTGTACTGTTGCTCAGTAAGATTTGTTAAATCAAGTCAGGAAGAGGAAACAAAGCTAGTGAACAGGGCTCCTATTGGGGGGATGGGGACAGAAGCTCGTTTTGGACTTCACTCTAATTACTTTTTTAAATTTTATTTTTATATTATATTATATTATATTATATTATATTATATTATATTATATTATATTATATTATATTATATTATATTATATTATATTATATTATATTATATTATATTATATTATATTATATTATATTATATTATATTATATTCAGAGTTTCACCTGAGTTACAAGAATCACTGGAGCATGACACAGATGTTTTCCCATATCCAAAGGGGCTATCCTAGGAACTGGGACAGAGACTCATTGGCCTCATTCTAGCTAAATGAAATTTGAATTATTCCCTGCTTGTAAATACAGCTCCTCCAAAGAAATCAGTTTGAGTGGGTGTCATGGTTTAACCCCAGCCAGCAACTAAGCACCACACAGCCACTCATTCACTCCCTCACAGTGGGATGGGGAAGACAATCAGAACAGTAAAAGTGAGAAAACTCATGGGTTGAGATAAAGACAGTTTAATAGGTAAAGCAAAAGCTGCACATGCAAGCAAAGCAAGGAATGCGTTCACTACTTCCCATTGGCAGGCAGGTGTTCAGCCATCCCCAGGAAAGAAGGGCTCCATCACGTGTAGCAGTTACTTGGGAAGACAAACACCATCACTCCAAACGTCCCCCCCTTCCTTCTTCTTCCCCCAGCTTATATACTGAGCATGATGTCATATGGTATGGAATAGCCCTTTGGCCAGTCTGGGTCAGCTGTCCTGGCTGTGCCCCCTCCCAGCTTCTTGTGCTCCTGGCAGAGCATGGGAAGCTGAAAAGTCTTTGACTAGTGTAAGCACTACTTAGCAATAACTAAAACATCAGTGTGTTATCAACATTATTCTCATCCTAAATCCAAAACACAGCACTATACCAGCTACTAGGAAGAACATTAACTCTATCCCAGCTGAAACCAGGACAGCGGGGCATATGTTCTGGGGCAGTAAGGAAAAGCAACCAGTAAGATGTGAGTTGACTGTGAGTCACTTCCTCGGGTTAATATTGAAACCAAGGATAGTATATAGAGAATTTTATTTTATGATGGATTTATAGTGCTTGCTGTACAGGAAATGTTGTTTCCTAATTAACACCGTTGTTAAATACAGTCATCTAAGTTTTTACTGAATAAGATATTAAGCCATAAGATCCAACCACATTAATTATATCATGTCAAATTTTGTGAATTAATTTCTAAAAACCTTAATTGTATTCCTATGCACTTTAAAATATTGTGACATTTTTCAGATTGTGGCCCATCTTCTGTAGTTTCTTATCCTCTGGTAAAACACAGAACCCACAACTAATTAATAAGTAGTGAAAATCATATTTTTCTTTACTCACATAGTGGTAGAAAAAAGATGTCACTGAACACATTCTTCTATTCCATAATTTCAGGTGCATAATAGTCTGGCTGTACGTGTATGTTATGGGAGATACAGCCACCCCTGAGAACATGATCCAGCAGAGAGAACTGAAATCAGATGTCCAAACCCCTTACACAACATGGCAACGGGAAATTTAGCATTTTTAATTGTTGCAACAAATTTTAATCAAATATTTCTTTTTTTTTGATGTCTGGCATTTTATCTAGATCAAAATATGTTGATATTTCCAAATAACATTATTTGAAATTCTCCCTAATGTGGAAAATTTCAACTTTAAATGTCAAATTTCTCTTGAGGTGAGATTTCTGAATTTCAAACAACTCTAGCTGTTACTTCATAGTCATGTATAAGAAATTCGAAATAGAGAAAGCTATTTCATCTTTCTTGGCTCGGTTGTGTTGTAAAGCACTTGCACTATTCACTAGCAGTATTCTTTTTAAGTTGTGAAAGAAAAAAACATTGGTTTTGAATATTCATTCCTAATTAACCATTCTGATTTGGAGATAAAACAATCTTTTATTTTCTTAACCATTTATGTTCTGCAGTAGGGAAAATCTTTCATTACATTTGTTTACAGTCTAGAGTGTAAATTCAGAGTCTGAGTTTAGCATTGTTTGGATTCTGTAGACACAAAACAGTTATGTTATTCTTTAATTTCCAAACATTTCTTGAAAAAAAGAGACAATTCCATTGTTTTTAGGTTAAGATATAGATGTATTTAAGATATATGTGCATTTAAAATATGTGTGGATTTTTGATAGGAAGAAATACATTATTGTAGTCAATGGGTAAATCCTGTGAAATGATTATGTTATTCAAGGGATAAATTACTGTGCAAAGTCATTTTAAAGTAAGGTTCATTTTTGAAACTGGATTAATGAATTCCATGTAACACAATCCTGGGTCTGTATTTCATCATTCAGAAGCAGGAAGCTTTAGAGGTAAAATTTCTCACATTAATGTATCCTATAAGGATATTAATGGGTTGTAAAATCTTACAAACACAAATTTATAGTAAAATACATATTTAACTCTATTTATAGTAAAATCCCTACTTAACTTTTAATTTCTTTATGCTTATGGTTAATTAGGTTGGCTCCTTTGCAAGTGACCTTGGAAACAGGAATATCTCTCTCTTCTCTGTTAGATCACTCATTTGTGTTGTGTATGCGAGTATATGCTATTTAAGTTACTAAGAACAGCCTGCTTTGAGTTATATTACCAAAGTACATGTGTGATTGTCAGTGATTTGCAAAGATTTACCACTGTATCATAAGGGATGATGAGAGTTAAAAATATCTGTAAGATGACATAAAGATGCCTAATACATAATTATATTAGACAAGCTAATTGAGAGGGGGAAAAACTGAGAGGAGGAGTAAATGAACTCATCCTTCCCCATATCCTGCAATGTCCCAGTGTCACAAAGAATGGAGGAGCAAATCTTTATAGGAAAGGGAAACTAGAAGCTGAAATTCCCAGCTTAGGTGAGGATAGAAAATTAAATAGATTATTCAAAAGGAGTTGTCACCCAGATTTGTACTTCTCCAGCTTGGCTTCTTCTCTTGGTACTGCAGACATCCACTGATGTCAAGAACTGATGCCTCAGGGAGGTTCAGGGGTGCCTCTGCCCTTTGCCTGAGGCTGGAGTGGAGAGGACATTGCTGGGAAAAGCAGTGGATATAAAAATATGGGCTGCAAATGGCTGAGAGATGTGATGTAGGGCCAAAGTGCATTTGTTGAAGATGTCTGTGGTGAGTGAGGAAAGCCATGTTTTTTCTTTCTTTTGCTTTAGAAAAAAGTGCATATCTCAGAAGAATTTGCTTCCCATCCTGAAGCCTAAGTGAGGAAGTGATTTGGTATGAAGTCCTGGCTTCAGAAAAGTTAGCAATATAAATACCCCAAACTTCAGTAACCAGAGTTAAAATGCACACACACAAGCTTAGGTAGGTTCTTGAGTTTTGTCATCCTTCGCTGGTACAGAGGAACTATTTGCCATTCATTTTTACAACTGTGCATTTCTCAGTTCTCTTCTTCACAATGTTCCTGAGTTCTCAGTCTCAAGGCCTTCATATATACTTAATTTGAATTGCCATACAGCCTCGGGGAAGAAATAACCCCCTCCAAAAAAAAAGTTACAGGTGGGCATCTCGTTAAGGTTATCTCAGTGTGTATAAATACCTTGTCCAAATGCCCCCTATTTTACAGAAATAGCCTTTCAATGACAGAGTGCACATGGGAAGTCATGCAGTAAGTGTACCTATTGTGCATTTTGGAGAAGAAGGAGAGATCTACTTTTAGAATTAAAAGGAATTTCCTGTATTGCAAACTTTGTGCTAAGCACCTACACATCTCTGGCGATTTCATCGGGTAGAGGCAACATTGCAAGACATAGGCCTAAGTCTCAAGTTTGACACTGGAGGGAGAAAGCAGTTCCATAATAATATAACAGATTATTTCTTCTCATTCTCAAAAATGAACCAAGCTAGTCTGAAGACTTTTTTTTCCCGCAAAATGTTTTATTCATTTGGTTTTCTCTCATCTATTCTTGTGCAGATCAGAAAGCTTGGTGTTCGGCTGAGCTGATCCGGACAAAGTGATGTTCATGTTTAAACTAGACAGGATGCTCAGCCAAATCTCTTTTCAACAGCTACAGGAACAGAAAAGAAAAACAACAACAACAGCAACAAAACTCTTACAACCTAGGGCTGCTTTCTATTTGAAGTAGCAATAAAAGTAATGTAGCTTTAGCCAGAGCTGAGCTGCTGCAAATGGAAGGAGTTAGTTTTCTAAGTTGGTATATATGCTTAACTGAGAAGAGCTGGGAGTCTCAGCATTGGGAATAATGGACACCAGATAAGAAAGAAAGTGGCAGACATGAAAAAATCACTGAAATCTGCTTCTGGCTTTGGATTGAAATGGAGACAAATCCTCTGCCAATGAAAACTGTTACTGGTAGTAGTAGTCTACACAAAATGCTTGGCTGCTAGCCCACAGCAGTTTTCCTGTGCCAGATTCCTGTGATGGAGGCAGCGTGGACCTATTACTTTCACATACAAAGAAATAAAAGCTCTTGTTGTTGTTGTTGTTGCTAAAGCGAAGCTAGCAAATATTTTTATTTTCTGCAACTAGTCTTCACAGGGCCTGAAAACCAGCTGTGCACAGTACAGCGCCCATACAACGGAGAAGCAAGCAATAACAGAAAAGTAGCAATAACTGAATGAAGGCACTTTTTTCCTCATGTTTAATGTCAATTTGTGAAACATTTTACATTTTTCTAAGGCAAGGCTTCCTTGACAGTCTGGAAACCAGCTGAGTACAGGAGCCTACCTCTGCATTTTAATGAAATGAAACAGGACAAAGAAACAGTACGTGAATGTGGAGTCTTTTTGTCTATCCTGTGTAATGACAGTTGGGCAAATATTTTTATATTCAGTGGTGAAAGTCACTCAGCAAACTGCATTGCACTACATGCAATACAGAATTACAGAGTTTACACTTCTCTTCATCAATAAAACAGTTCTTTTACAGCAGATGCCACAAGACTTCTGGGGCAACTGGAATAGAAGTGAAAGGTAAAAAGTCCTGCCCTTGCTTCACAGGTATTCTCCATTCCTATGCCATGAACTTGGGTACATTTCTAAAAATCTGATTAGTCAAATTTCCTCTGGACTTCTTAATATTAGGGCTAATCCTGAAGCACATATTCAGGCAAAACTCCTACTGTGTATGTGCCAAACCGGTAAACAATCTAGGTTCGAACCAGTAAATGCCAGGGTCTGAGCAAGCTGTTTGAGGACCACAGGTAAAGCAGAGCTGGATACTCTGAACTGCTGCAGTCACCCATTTGATAGACTTTCTACCATCAACATCATGAAAACCAGCAGACATAGGACAAAACCAAGCCTTTTGTCTTTGCAACTTCATGTTCCTAAGAGTGCCTGTCCAAGCTCTACGGATGCTGAGTGCCACCTGAACAGGCTACAAACTGATGGATCAGCTGCAGTTAGTCGCAGTCCTTCATGATGAAATTACTTGAAAAATAAATTATTTTGGAATTAAATTACAGGATGCTGCTGAAATAAATTAGGAGATGGAGAATGGGATTGCTCTGCTAGATACACACACAACTGGAAGCACCAAGAAATACACAGAAATGATCCTCTGACAGTAGAATGTCATTAGAACTGGCTTTAGAAAGCTGTATATCTTAAGTTTTTTGAATGAAGAATTCTTCAGATTACATATGGTGATTTTATTAACCTTAGTTACACAATGCCATAACCACTTACTGCAGTTAGTACAAAAGAATGGCAACACCTAAGTGGAAGTTGAATAAATGTTTTGTGAAGACATAGGACGCTTATTAAAGATGCCAAGTTTACAGAATAACTCCTATAGGAAATAAAGCTTTCCTCTGTATTCCTCCTTTAAAATAACTTTTTTCCTTTGCTACCATCAGATCATTATATGTACATTCATTCAATTTATTGGTTTAGCTTTCAATAGTGATAGGACACATTTCTCTTTGGTGTGCATATATATGAGAATGGATCTAATATAATTTTGAAATATAAAAGTGGAAAGAACAACATCAACCATTAAATAGAAACCTCCACAGCACATGCAACCTTGAGATTAATAGATGCTCAGGATAGAATTGTTCATAACACATCCCTGAAAATACTTCCCAGCACCCTAAAATAGAAATTATGACCAACAGAACAAGAGTTTGAAAGTGACACAAATGATGGTGTTTTGCAAGAAGAGAACAGGGATGACAAAATGTATTGCCAATATCTTGGGCAGATGATTCTAGGAAGTGGGTCACACTTCATGTTAAAAAGGAGTGAAATAAATCTCATGATAAACTTCAAACCATACTAACTTCATGTTGAGAAGGCCAAGAAAAAAAATGACATGAGGAAAAATTCCTTTCTGTCACTAAATCTGACAGTTTGTTTAGCTCAGCGTATCTGAGCAAAGCATATCATCCTTTTTTTTTTAATCCAGAAACAGATATTAGTAGTTGTAAGAGGCAGTATCAAGTTGTTTGTATACAATAATTGGTAAGAGGTATTCTTGAGGCAATAGTAACAAAGATAATACATTCTTATTGTAGACAGTGGATGATGTAAGCAATAAAGCCATTGACTCAGGGGAGCTAGGATTTCACCCACTAACTTCAGCATTGGATCATTTCTGGAAGACTAACTTTTTTAATGACATGATCTGTTTATGTAACACTGGTTGACTTATTGTAAACCACTGATGCTGCTGTGATAACTAAATTGCCACACTTAACATAGTCTTATTCATAAACCAGAGTAACAAAAATTATGTTACATGAATAAAAAAAATTGGATATATAAATTAAAGCTGATCTTGTCTGGAAGCACAGTGCCCAAGCACCCCATAGCCTTGCCATCATTGCAAGAACAACTTCTGAACAGCAGCAGCATGTTCTTCAGGAGTTTCTACAGTGCACTAGACTTGTATTATAGAGGTTTTCTCACAGTACCAGGCATACCTTGGCTCTTGCTCTTGATTTTCTTTTCAGCCACAATGTTTATTGTAGACTGTGCCAGAATGCTCTGTTCTCCGTTTCTTGGTACAAGACAGTGACTTCTCATGGCTTTTAGTATCTTGAGTTTGCTGATTATAGCAACAAGGACAACTCTTCAAGACACCCCAACATCTGCTGTTTTATCACTTTCAATACAGAATGAGACTAGATTGACTTCTTGTAAAAGGCATGGATATGTGTTCCCAGACTCAGAACATACAGGAAGGGAAACACAAGTAGAAGAAAAGAAATTATGGCAAGTAATGGGGAAAAAATAAAAATCACATCCCAATTGCTTCGACAAATTTTCTGAGTGCCAGCATTTAGCAAGCATTTTATCCACCTTAAAGCATAGAACCCTGTATCTGTACTTCTCCATAGTACATGAACTTCTCAAAATATCCAACATTATGCTGGAACAATCTTACAAACAGATAATTCGTAAGATTATATGGTACTTTACCTTTTTAGAGCACCTCAAACAGTGAGAATTGCTCTTCTAATAGCATGTAGTAATTTCTTTCTCTGCAAATTTGTCATGAATAATCTTATTTGATCCTATAAACTCATTTTTCCATGATTCATATAAAGTATTTCCATCCAATTTCTGTATTTTCATCTTCCCTATAAAAACGCCTGTTTACTAGAAGACCAAATGAACTTCATCTAAAGTTGTTTCCTGTAACATGCAAGCTTTTTCCTCTTTTTCTCTCCTTTTCCTTCTGACAGTAACATCCTCCTTATCACAACAACAGTCTTAATTCTTTTCCTGGAATTTCTCACATTCTTATTTGATTCGGCAATTCTTGTAAAATAACTGTATGAGGAACTTCTTGTATCATAACATTCCTTTGGATGGATCAGAACATTTTCAGTGAAACGCAATTTGATTTAAATTTTCTGTTCTGTCAAAGGCAAATATTAAACAGTATTAGACTCAATTTAGTATTCACTATCTGTAGTAAAGATAAGGGCTGGCGACCGGAAGATCACGTGCTGTACGGAAAGAGTTAAGGGTCGACCCTCCCTTGTCTCCGCCCCTTATAACATGACACACCTACTGCTGGGGGTATAAAGCCCGTGTTGGCTGGAGATCTAGTGGGATAACCTTGATGTGTAGTGTTTGCTACACAGTGGTGACCCCGACGTGATCAGGCAACAGCGATGGAGCTCGCGGAACTCATAAAGGTACTCCATTTTTTGCCAGCTAGTGCCATAGTTGAACAACCCACCGGAGGCCGCACGGTTTTTACCGACGCGTCATCGATTACTGGGAAAGCTGTCGTTACATGGCAGGAGGATGGTCAGTGGACCCACATTAGTTATCAAGATCAAGGGCAATCCGTGCAGTATCTTGAGGCCAAAGCGGTATGGATGGCTCTCGCTCAATGGCCCGAAGAGGCCTTGGATCTAATCACAGACTCTTGCTATGTATATAAGTTACTGAAGAAGTGCCGATGGGCACTTGGGGCAACGTCAGAGATTGCCGGAATGTTGCTCACCGCACTGCAAATGAGAACCGCTCCTGTCTGTCCTATCCATGTTAATAGTCATAGTTCCATACCGAGTTTTCTTTCTGCTGGGAATGAAATAGCGGACAGCTTAGCAAAGAGCGTACTGGCGGTTGAAGAAACTTCTAACCTAAGGCGAGCTTTCCGCCTGCATGAGCTCCTCCACTGTGGAGCTCGCGGTTTAGCTAGGCTCGCTGGCATTACGTTGCAAGATGCTCGCTCTGTGATTGCTGCTTGTCCTGTGTGTTCCAAAGGTCCCCTCTGGGAGGCAGGGGTAAACCCTCGAGGGTTGCAGCCCAACCAAATATGGCAGTCTGATGTTACGATTTATGAACCCTTTAATCCACGTAAGTATCTGCATGTCACAGTCGATACCTGCAGTGGAGTTATTTTAGCGACTATGCATGCTAAACAAAATGCTCTCTCAGTTATTTTACATTGGCAGGACTGTATGGCGCAACTTGGCATCCCACAAAAAATTAAAACAGATAATGGAGCGGCATATGTCAGCAAGAAGACAAAGGACTTTTGCGCGCGCTGGGATATTCAGTTGAGTCATGGCATTCCCTATAACAGTACGGGCCAAAGCATTGTAGAACGCGCGCACCGCACATTAAAAGAGTTACTCGACCGACTTAGGGAGGGGGAAAAGATAAGCCCAGGAACAGGGGTTCCCCCTCCCCTTGACCCTCCCTTATTTCGGGCACAGCGTCTGTTGACGACGGCACTAATTACCTTAAATCATACCATTCGAGGGAACACCTATAAAACCCAGACTGCAACCCAGGCACATTTCCGGCTCGATGAGAACGAAGGGCCTTACCCTTTGGTTCAAGTACGGGACCTGTAAACCCGTGAATGGGGGGGCCCTTATTCCCTCCGTTGCTTGGGACGTGGGTATGCGTGTGTGCAAACCGAGAAAGGGACGCTAGAATGGGTACCCAGTCGAAATATTCGACCGTATAGACATTAATCAATCTATTGAGTCTTATCTTGACAGGTTACCATTTCCCTATGCATCCTGATGGTGTGGGGGAGTAATGAGGGAGCCGCGACGAACTACTGGCTGGACTGGGCAAAATCTATGAACGTAACGGATGCGTGTCTGTATAAGTCTTATCATATATCGATTATTTTACACGCAGCTTCCCCAGCAAGATCCAGAACTACTGGAGCTAAGGGAGGGGGAAATGTAGTAAAGATAAGGGCTGGCGACCGGAAGATCACGTGCTGTACGGAAAGAGTTAAGGGTCGACCCTCCCTTGTCTCCGCCCCTTATAACATGACACACCTACTGCTGGGGGTATAAAGCCCGGGTCGGCTGGAGATCTAGTGGGATAACCTTGATGTGTAGTGTTTGCTACAACTATCATAGAATATCATAGAATCATAGAATACCAGGTTGGAAGGGACCTCAAGGATCATCTGGTCCAACCTTTCTAGCACAGTCTAGATGAGATGGCCCAGCACCCTGTCCAGCTGAGACTTAAACGTGTTCAGCGTAGCGGAGTCAACCACTTCCCTGGGAAGATTATTCCAATGATTGACTGTTCTCATTGTGAAAAATTTTCCTCTCGTGTCCAATCGGAATCTCCCTGGGAGTAACTTGTACCCATTACACCTTGTCCTCACCATGTGACTCCTTGTAAAAAGGGAGTCACCATCTTCTTTGTAGCTCCCCTTTAAGTACTGGTACATGGTGATGAGAACACCTCTAAGCCTCCTTTTCTCAAGCCTGAACAAACACACTTCTCTCAGACTATCCTCATACGGCAGGCTTCCCAGACCCTCGATCATCTTGGTGGCCCTTCTCTGGACCCCCTCCAGCCTGTCCGCATCTTTTTTGTATAACGGGGACCAGAACTGTACACAGTATTCCAGGTGTGGCCTGACAAGCACCGAGTAGAGAGGGATAATGACTTCTTTATCTCTGCTGGTGATGCCCTTGTTGATGCAACCCAGCATCCTATTGGCCTTCTTGGCCGCAGCAGCACACTGTTCACTCATGTTGAGCTTCCTGTCCACCAGGACCCCCGGGTCCCTTTCCACGGAGCTGCTCTCCAGCCAGGTGGATCCCAGTCTGTGCTGCACTCCTGGATTATGTTTTCCCAGGTGCAAGACCTTACACCTTGTTAAACTTCATAAGGTTCTTGTTAGCCCACTCTTCCAGCCTATCCAGATCTTCCTGCAGGGTGGCTCTGCCTTCCAGAGTCCTACTTCCCCACTCACTTTGGTGTCATCTGCAAACTTCATCAGGCTACACTTGATCCCGTTATCCAGATCACTTATGAAGATATTGAATAGCGTTGGGCCCAATATCGATCCCTGGGAGACCCCACTTGTGACGGGTTGCCAGTTTGAAAAGGAGCTATTTACCACCACCCTTTGGGTGTGGCCCATCAGCCAATTCCTCAGACCACTTGTCCAGGCCATAATGCATCATTTTCTCCAGGAGGAGGCCGTGGGGAACCGTATCGAAAGCCTTGGAGAAGTCCAGGTAGACAACATCCACCGCTCTCCCCATGTCAATGGAGCAGGTCACTTTATCGTAGAAGGCCACCAGATTTGTCAGGCAGGATCTTCCTTTTGTGAAGCCGTGTTGGCTTTTCCCAATCACGTGCTTCATTTGTCTCATGATGGCCCCCAGGAGGATTCGTTCCATAACTTTCCTGGGGATTGAAGTAAGACTGATGGGCCTATAATTAACCGGATCCTCCCTTGAGCCCTTCTTGTAGATAGGGGTAACATTCGCCTTCCTCCAGTCCTCTGGGACATCCCCCGATCTCTCTGCCTTTTCAGCATTGTTGGTGACTGATTCACCTCTACTGTTTAACAGTGGGCCTATGTTTTCCTTCTGTTTCCGCTTGCAATTTACCTACTGGAAGAACCCTTTCTTGGTTCTTGGCAGAAAGGTTTAAAATTCTGTAGATATCTCTGATTCCATGGGAAAGAAGTTTATTCTTAGAAGGAAAAAAAAAGACCAGAAGAAAGGCTATGTCACATAGAAAACCTCATTTATCCTTCTAAAACAGGACATACATAAGGCTTGCTTAATTCTCATGTTCATTTTCTGTAGACATATATATATATTTTACCAGAATTATTTTCTTTCCTTCTAATGCGCTCTTATTTCACTAACCTCTTTATAGCACTGTCATTTATGGTGTTTCTCAGCCACCTTCTTTCATTAAACTCTATAGCCAATGCATCACATCATTGGTAAAATTAATTTGTAACTTAATGCAATAACTTTGACTGAATAGCCTGTTTCCACTAGAACCAGTTTAGATGGAGCCAGAAATACAAGGCACACAGGAAAACTTTAAAATCGTAAAAGCCTTATTAAAGATCTTAGAATTTGGTGAAAGATTAAATGAGTTCTTTATAAGACATAATTTTTCCATAATTTAATAACAATGTAGTTTGATTTTAATCTTTTTTTAAGTATTTATACTTGTTTCTGCAGATTACAGCTGTGCAAAATCACAAATGCCTGTAATGAAGAGGTATTTGATTGCTAAAAGGCAGATTTTGTTATGGATTAGGTAGACTGAAAATGTTTTCCGCTCTAAGAAAGTTTCAGAATTTTTATAATGTTTACTTCAGGAATCGCAGAATAGGAAGGATAAACACTAATCTATCAAATGATAAATTGCAAAGAGTTAGAAAGTGATCTGAATAGGTGCAAACCGCTCAAAGTTGATTAACTGGCAGCTTGGGCATTGCTCTGACTAACTTGCAAAGATTCAAGTTATATCTGACATAGTGAATGAAGGTAATGATATATGCTTCATTCACCAAAGAAACAAATGTTTTGTTTCCCTACTCTGATTCCGTACTTTGCAGATACCTACAGTGGTATAATATGCACTAGCATTATTGTAAAACAATAAGTTTATTACATGGCTAAGTAAGTTGATCTTTGTAAAAGTGCACAAATGCATTGAAATAAAATAAAAACTACTTAATCCAATCTTCACTCATACAATTTCTTTCAAGGAGAACAGGCACAGCCTGTTAAAATAACAAAGAATGTGGTTTCCATTCACATTCACAAAGTGTCCTCATTCAAACCCCCACTCTAAAGCTACCTTTCCTCTCCTCTCACTTTCTTTGCAGTGGAGAAATGTGATTCCATGGAACCCACAGCGATTTTGTTTTATGTTAACTGGCAGAGCTTTTCAAGCCTTGCAGACCTGGTGACACTTAAATGGCCCACACTTTGGATTGTCTTGTTGTGTGGAAAAGGTAGATAAGGGGAGGAGGAAAAACATAAAACAGGTGGGCAAGGGCAGAGTGGCATTCACAAACATTTCTTAGATCAGCATCAGGTTGAGGATCATTTCTGAGATAAAACAATTGCTGTATTGAAATGACTTCACACAAGGTGTTATATTACTTACGAAGTCCTGAGAATTATGTAAAACCTGGCAAGCACATCGCACAGAAAAAGGTAAGGTCGTCTGAACTTTTAGCCAGGAAATCAACAGAAACTAATATAGTTTAATGGTAATTGGTCTAATATGTGCTGCTTGTAGAACTGCTGCCAATAATACCATGTAGTAACTGTTGTAAAATGCCAACATCTCTGGCTGTGTTAGGGATTAGGTGGAAGCTTTTAGAACTGTATTTGGCTTGATATGTAGGTCAATCCTGAAATAGCTTTGTAAATTAATTTTACAACATATGGTCTACAAGACTCTGGGTGGGAAATCCTGGGCAATGCTCATTTTCTATTTATATTTGGATTTGCACCAACATTTTCTAAGTTGGCATTTTGAGATCCCATAACAAAATGGTATGTTTTCCTTCTGATATCAGCATGATGCTTTGATGCACACCTGGTTTATTGATACAGCCAGACCAGAAAAGTAAGGTTAGGATCTAAATGAATATAAAGCTTTGGATAACATCTAGACTCAATAGCAAGTTGTCATATTACAATAACTCTCAGCCTATCTGAATAATTTGACTGAAAAGTTTGTTTCAATTGATTAAGCTAATATTTTAAATTTGGGTATCTTACTAAAAGGTAAAGACTGTGTGACCCTCTGTCCTTTCTTTTCAACCCTAATCCTTATTCCATCTTCTCTTTCCCATCTTTTCCCTACTAGTCTCTCTGTGCCTCACATACACTCACAGTGTTAAAAGGAAAGTCTTTGCACCAAACTCTGAGAAGGGGCCGTGGAACGGGATCTAAGATGTGGTTTTGGGAGTGGGTGAGAAAAGGGAGATAGGCAAGATTGTCATGGTCCTTGGATGCCACATTTCTGTGTGCTGAGCAGAGAGCCTGCGCACCTGGCGCAGGGCACAGGCTTCCGCCATGATTGAAAAGCTACTGAAAAGTGTCTGCTTTTGTATATATGACCCCAGTCTCAATATATCTCAATATGCACAGTTGTTCCTCAAAAAACTTAGTATCATAAGAGCGCTATGAGGAAAAGTAAATTGAGGTCTAACAACACACTGAGAAGTTCTTAGATATTGTGCCACTGAGGGTCATAAAAATAGCTAGATTCGCTCACAACCATACCTTTCCACAGTTCTTTCAACAGGGTGCCAGTTGGAAAGGAATACAAATTTCTCTGTGGGTTTTTCTTCTTGCTGGCATCTGGCCATGCAGTCAGCTGTGCCAGTAGTCATCAATCCTTGGGTTTAATTGCCCTGTTTCTAATCACACGCACAAAGTAATGATAACAGAGCATTTTATATAATGGAGATTGTAATCAAGGCTTCAGTACCCAAAAAACATATTAACCAATATATATAAACGTACTATAAATTTTTGAGGAAAAAAGAGAATTTCAGTATTTTACCAAGTATATTCTGCTTACATTGTATTTCATTGTTTTAACTGCAGTGACAACGAGATTAATTTTTAATTAACTAAATGCGCATTTCACAAATGAAATTGTTACTTCATTTTTAAAAGTTCTTTACTCTCTGTTTCACCTGTGCAGGGAGATTTGCATTACATGTAGACATTGCTGTCAGGCAATACTTCAGACTTCAATAAGAGGTAGTTTTGACAAGATCCTAGAATGAAAAATTCTCATTGGATTTATCACTTAATTTTTGTCAAATTATGCAAAAAAAACCCTCTGTAAATGAGGAGACTGTGACTTAGAACACACAGTAAGCTGGGCATATTATTATTATCATCATCATCATCATCATCATCATCATTATCATTAGTATCATTCAATGATTTCTTTAACCATATTTTAAAAAATAATACATGCCAGCAGCATTACGCTCTTATTTTTGCAGGTTTTACTATTCTAGAAAATAGCTTTATAAGAGGAAAAGTGTCATGTTCTAGCATAACCTTAATCTTAAACTTAAACAAACTGGTCAATAGTCATAACATCTGTTAGGCAGTAAAGTGTTACATAAAAGGGAACCCTCTAGTCCACCTGAAATTTAATAGCATGTATTCTAATAAATATACAATGCCAAGGTGCTTTGCCCAGGATGCTTTGAGAAGGAGTAATTACTTAGTTTTAAAAAGGGGGAGAGAGAAAGAGACAGCAAAACCTTTTATATATCCCTCACCTTGAGGCATCTCATCTTCCTAATGGGGATAAAGAGTGAGAGTAAAAGTAGCATTTGAAAGAGAAAGTCTGTAAGTCTGAACTGTTTGTTATTATAAACAGTTTTATTGTTCTAGCTATATCTTAGAAACAAATTGTGTATTATCTATCCTCTATTTACAGAAAGGGCAGGAGTGTGTGTCTTGTGCTGCTAAATATGTATTTTATTTAGTATTAAAATTGTTTGAAAAGAAAATGCTAGTATTGCTAAACTCAAAGATTTTCAACTTTTTTCCTCTATCAATGTATTACTTGTAACTGTCCGCAAAAGGTGACTAAGAAAAGAAGTTTGTAGATGTGATTTTCTTTAAGGAGATGGAAGTATTCAAGAGTCTGCATATCAGAAAAAGTTAACAGTTACACAGATATATTACTATTTATTTTTAACTTTTTAAATAAACATTATGCTAACTAGAGTTTCTATAGGGTTTTTTTCAGTTTCTTTGTTAATACCATTTTTGTTACATGTTTCTGCAGCACCCGATTCAATAATGTTCTATTTGTGACTAGTGCTTTTAAAGCAAGAGTTAGCAACAGCGATAAAATTAAATGGTTCAATTTTTTATATGAGTTCAAAGTTTTTAGCACTGGTAGTTGTAATAAAATAAAGAAAATAACAATATAAAATTTAGACTTTTTGTGCTCCTTGTAGCATAATCACAATAGGAAAAGTAAGAACCACATTCTTAAAAACACAAGAAATCAATTTTTTTTTACATGGAGGGAGTTTTTATATATCAAAGGAATTCTACCCTCCAGTGCTGTTGGAATTATAAAAGGATATATTATGTAAATTATGTGTTTTTCATCACTTTCAATATTTGAAAAGCGTGGTTTTCTCCAAAATTTCCAAAATTTGTCACTAATACTTGTGGATATATAAAATCTATAAGCCTATACTCTTTCAGAGTGATGCTCCTGTTGCCTAGCAAGAAATAGTTGCTTTGGGAAAAAAAATCAGATGATTACATATACTCTGCATGCAGTCTCCATGCAAGCTTGGCAGTGAAACCCACCTCCCACTTCACTGCCTCCAGCTGCCCCGTTCTGCTTCTTCACCTCAACTGTGGAACCCAAACTTCTGTTCTAGGAGTTGCATTGGGAAGATGCTCCTGGTTAGACATGCCCTGCTCCTTCACTGGAAATAAGGGTTATTTTAAAACCCTGATGTGGTTAGTGCACAGCATCCTGACAGTTGTATCAGCCAGCTGAGGTGACAAGCATCTGTAGAGCAGTGGTGGTGGTGCCTAACCAGAGAGGAGGGGTGACCATTTAAGCCAACATTTCCCCTGAAACCTCTGGGAAACCAGAAAGTGAAAACAGAATTTTCTTGCTAGTGCCATAGTGTCATAGTCTGCATTCTCTCCTTAGCAGTGTCATCAATCCAGGCAGGTTCAAACCTAGCCTTCTATCTTTACCTATGCATTATTCATCTATAACTATAGTGTCAGGTTAAGAGAAATGCACATTAGAAAAGCTGTTTCTCACCACATCTACACAGTTTACCCCTTCTCTCTTCCATTGTATGGGATCTTCAGTGTCTCTGTAATTTAACTGCAAGCCATCTCTACTTGAAAGGCAGATTGAAGCACTGAAAAGTGTGGGTAGAAGAATTTAAGTTTCTATTACATTTACTTTAATAAAACAAGATTATGTTAGTTTATATTATTGAATAATGGTATGTGACATGTCAGAAGATGTTACATATTTGTAAGAAGTTAGCATCGTGCTGTGCACTTTCCAAATGGATCTATTATGTCTGAAATTTCTAGCTAATGGATCTATTATGTCTGAAATTTCTAGATTTAAGTGATAAGTGTCATTCGGCATCATGTCTCAAGTACCATGTGTTCCTCATCTACCTTTTAAGAAGTTACAAATGACACCATCTCATCACATGATAGACCTGTTGCATCTTGTCATTATATGATGCCTGCCTGCTCTAAATGTGGTAGGGATCTATTTTCTTGTATTCTCTTGCTTGTGTACTTCAGTTTAAATTAATGGGGAAATCTTCTGGAGTTTTTAAAAACACTTAACTGTCTCCTCTTGAAGTCTAATCTGTTTATACTGTGACCAGATCCCCTCAATGCAGTCTAAATACAGAAACTGCTTTCAAATACAATTAACTAAAGTAAAACACAAGCTAATGCCTTTCTTGATAGGTTTTATCTATTTTACTGCAGCACTGAAGATGTGGGAATGTTTCAGAAAAGCCTGAAAAACAAAAACATGCACACACACAGAGGATTGTAGCCATAAGATAAATAATTGAAACATTTTGGGAAACTCTGTGAGATATAAGTGAATTCATTGTGCCCACTGGGATATTTATGAGATGAAAAGTGTAACAACAACAGTACCCTGTTTGGTGCATAATTTAGAGTATTCCTAATTAATATTTCATGTAGTATCATCTGTGTATGAATTGTAAGACATCTATATCAAGATTCACTAGGGACACTGTCAAACTCCTCACTTTGAAATAAGCACATATAAATTACTTAAGAATATTCATAGAATCATAGAATGGTTTGGGTTGGAAGGGACCTTAAAGATCATCTAGTTCCAACCCCCCTGCCATGGGCAGGGACACCTTCCACTAGATCAGGTTGCTCAAAGCCCCATCCAACCTGGCCTTGAACACTTCCAGGGAGGGGGCATCCACAACTTCTCTGGGCAACCTGTTCCAGCGTCTTACCACCCTCACAGTAAAGAACTTCTTCCTTATGTCCAATCTAAATCGACCCTCTTTCAGTTTAAAACCATTACCCCTCATCCTATCACTACACTCCCTGATAAAGATTCCCTCCCCATCTTTCCTGTAGTCCCTCTTTAAGTACTGGAAGACTGCTTGAAGGTCTCCACAGAGCCTTCTTTTCTCTGGGCTAAACAACACCAACTCTCTCAGCCTGTCCTCATAGGGGAGGTGCTCCAGCCCCCTGATCATCTTTGTGGCCCTCCTCTGGACCCGCTTGAGCAGGTCCATGTCTTCCTTATGCTGGGGGCCCCAGAGCTGAACACAGTACTCCAGGTGGGGGTCTCACCAGAGCAGAGCAGAGGAGAGGAGGAGAATCACCTCCCTCGACCTGCTGGCCACACTTCTTTTGATGCAGTCCAGGATGTGATTGGCTTTCTGAGATGCGAGTGCACATTGCTGGCTCATGTCCAATTTTTCATCCTTCAATACCCCCAAGTCTTTCTCCGCAGGGCTGCTCTCAATTCACTCATCGCCCAGCCTGTATCCATGTTTGGAATTGCCCTGACCCAGGTGCAGGACCTTGCACTTGGCCAGCAGATGGCCAGATGGTTGAAGTCCCCTATCAGGATCAGGGCCTGCTAGCATGATGCTTCCTGTAGTTGAAGAAAAAACTCTTCATCAACCCCCTCTCCTTGATCAGGTGGCCTGTAGCAGACACCAACGACAAAGTTTCCCTTGTTGGCTTGGTCTCTAATTTTCACCCATAAGCTCTCGACCTGGGCATTGCTGTTCTTCAAAGATAGCTCTGTGCAATCAATCCCATTTTTGGCATAGAGGGCAACTCCCCTACCTCTCCTTCCTTGTAGGTAAAGGGTATGCTCTGGTTTAAGCAAATCATTATGTCCCTTCTTGGAGACAATAAGCAGCGTTGCTTAGTAAAGAAAGAACACTCTGAAAGAAAGAAAAATAATCTGCTCTCACTTTCATGCTAACAAACACTCAAGTTACATTCCTGAAATTTCCTGAAATTCTTTCATAGTTGCACTAACCATATTTACAGAAAACTTTTTTCCTCCAATTTCTGCAAAAAAAAGTCCTTAGCTTTTCAGGTTTCTGCAAGTGTCCCCAGGGACACTCTTCATCTGTTCCAGAACAAGGATCGCTAGAATTATAGCTTTATGAGCAAGGCCAATTTACATCTACGAAGCTTATTTTCTTTTTTTTTAAATAGCAGTTTAGAACTGACTTCATACAGCAGTGTTTCCAGGAATGACAAGAACAAATCTGTAGTAAGATGAAACTAAGCATGCCCTTGTCATTTCATTAATTAATGACACTTTCCGGAATTCTTTTTTTCATGTAAAAACATCGATAAAAATGACCCCTGGCATTATTTTTTTTTCAAAATGTTTTAGCAGCTTAGTCATAAAGTAAGTAAAACTTGATGTCTCAAATAATTGCCAAAGGCCAAGATTCAACAAAGCATGTTCTCACATATTTAAATCTGCTGACTTTATGGGACTCAGATATCTGCTTAAGGACATGCTTCAGTCGATGCATGGATTCCCACTGGAGTCTCTGGCCTTACTCTTACAGTTTCAATGATGCCTGTTGGGCACAGTGCCAATAAGATCAACCTTGAATTCACTCATCAAGAAGAACCCTTCTCACTGACTTCACTATGCACAGAATGAGGCCATGTGCAGGGAAGCGCAGCTCTTGGGTAGTGCTTGGTACTGTGCAACATACTCCATGCTTTTCTCTTTTCTTTTTTTTTTAATGTAATCAGAGATGATAATTTATGGAGAGGGTGGTTTTTTTTTTTCTTTCCCTACACTGTTACAAGGAGTGAATGTCATTCTGTTTCTGACACTTGAGGTGTCATGTGAATCATACTCTGCTGTACCTGGATATCTCTTCTGCTTCAGTTAAACCAACCCAAGAAGTGTGTGGGAGGTGGGTTTTTTTAACTTCCAGATATATGACTTCATTTTTATTCAAAATGTTTTTAAATTTAAAATATATTTGAAATAATTTAAAATAATATTAAAGTTTTATCCCAATGTCAGTGGAACTATCTCTATAGCAATTATAAAAGTAGTTTCTGGGTATATAAAAAACTTGGACCTCTTTCATTTAAAATGAAAAATTCTATATATTCCTTAGCAAGGGGGTTGCTGGTTTTGCTTTTTGGCAATTCTGTTTTGACTACCAATTTTTTTTTTTTAATTTTATAAATATGTCAAGATATTTGCAACATCCAAATCCATTCAACTGTGTGGTCTATTGATGTTAAGGGTGAATTTTAATCTCAGTGTTTCTGTTGAACTTTCATCTCCATCTCTCTCATTTGTAAAGTAAGTGTGATAACACCTTCTTAGAAGTTTATATGAATTAACTAGCTAGAATAGGTTTGTCTATCCCTGTTAAATTCAGTAGAATTGATTTTTACAGTTCTTCAAAAAAAGCTTTCCAGCTTCAAAAAGCAAAAACGATCATTATTATTTCTGCAGATAACATTCAAGTTCTTTGCATTTAAAGAATTCTCAGTTTTAGAGATGAGTCTCCGTTTGTGTTCTTGTTTGTGCTTTATAAAGGGATCTTGAGACTTTTTTTTTAAAGGCAGGTTAAAATAATAAACTCGTTACTGATGTATCCAGCATCAGAAGACAATCAGATGACAATCAAAGTTCTGATTGATAGCTCAAGGTTACTAAAATCTGGTACCTGCAAGCAACCAAAACCATAATTTCCTAAATGGGGGAGGGCTGTGAAATGCTGCTTCTGCAAGTTGAAAAGTACCATTTAGTTTTTAATATTTAAAATAAAAAACAAAACAAAACAGTTTGCTCTATTTCTAGGTCTCTCTATAGTATGTGAGTAGTTGTTTGTGCTTGCTACACAGGTAAAGTGTAGGTAAAGATAGCACAGGTGATTTAAATGGAACGCTGGTTTCAAGATTGCTCAGTTCACGATTCATCATCTTTACACAGAGAATGTTAGTATTTGCCTGCTACAAATTTCAGGTACAAATTATAATGCATGCTTACTAGAATGGCTTAGGAATTTTCTAAATACAGGTTCAAGAGATCTTTGTTTTTCAAAATTTACTGACTTTAAAACATTATATGGAAAACAATTGCAGAGAACGTCTTGACACAAAGTCAGAAAAAAACTGGAAAATTTGAAGTTGCTACAAAAAGCGTGATTGCTTAGGATCTCTTTTTTTTCAGATTTTTATTTATAAACAGTTGAGATTTTGATTTTTCATCCAAACCTGTTTACGAACATTCTAAACATATTCAATACTCCCTAAGGTTTTCCTGTTCACAATTTGTACTTATCCCTTAAGATTTCTCATAGAAATCTCAGACTTATATACAGCAGCATATGGGACTGTTTATCTAAGAGCATATCTTGCATATGAATGGCCAAACTCTGTGCTTTTCTCTGGGGACATATCAGCATGTGGATATCATGTAAAAGGAACTGCACTACTATTTTATTCACTTCAATCCTAGATCAACTCCAGGCACAGTCAGCAGAAGTACTCCAGTAGCTGCATTGCTGAGTGCATATTTAAATCAAGGTGATTTTAGGCAATAATTTTAATAGCAATATTTTGAATAAATAATCAGGGAATCTTGAGATTTATGATTTTCTTTTAGTCTTTCTTATCTTGATTTATTTTCTTAAACTTTTGTTCTTCCTGATTATGCCTCGCAAACTGCATTCTCATCTGCCTCTGAAAGTTGCCTATGTTCATATGTATAAATATAGCTGCAGCAGGCATAGAGAGCTATTACATACTTTGTTCTTTGGATTTATACTTCTACTTCTTGATGATAGCAACTAATAAGTCTCATAATTATAGCCTTCACACCAAGTTTGGCATTTCTTTAACTTTAGATGGTTGTATTATGTCTAAGTACATGCATTTGAACAGCCAGCAAATTCCATAAATAAAATTCAGTAAGTTCATTTTTATTGTGTCAAAAAGGCACATGATGAATTTCTTTTTTAGTGGCTGAGTAATGATTTTGAACTTCTGATATTGTAAAATTCCTATTGGAAGAAAATTAAAATTCAATTAAAATACACAAAAATCACATTTTATGACATTTTTAGTTGTATAAAACTACCTTACATACACAAGAAGAAAGCTACAATACATACGCATTACATACATAAGAAGCTTGGTTTTCTAAGTATGTTTTTTCTGTTTGAATATAAAACAAAGGAACCAACTTTAGTGAAGTTCCACCTATTTTCTCTAATCAGTGTAATTTCAAGACTCTAGATGTAGTAGATCTCATTGTCCCATACCCACTTCATAGGTTAAAAAAAAGCAGCTTTCCTTGGTTTGTGGTTTTTGATATTTTTTCTGATCTCCCATACATTTCTGAACTATTTAATTGCAAACACTGAATAATGGATTTTTAAAAAAAAATATTTATCCGCAGAAATGGCTATTTTTTCCAGAAGCAGATTTATCATTTCAGCAAATGTCTTCTCAGGGATTTAGTCAATAACTTCTACCAATTCAGTGACTTTACTTTCTTCAAAACTATGGCAAAACATATGCTATTCAATATATTTTTCCGTTAATTGAAATTATTCAAGTCAATTGCAACAAATTTAGGGCTTTATGCAGATTTAATGAAATTTTCATTTATTTACTTTTTAACTAAAATTATTTAATCTGCTTCAAAATGTAGTTTAAATAAAATACATTATAATTAAAAATAAACTTTTAACGTTTTACAAATTTCTGTTTCTCTGGGTCAGACAAATAAGTATCGGGCAAACTGTTTGCCATGTTCCATAGCTTCTATTTGGATGGTATTTTCTGTTTGTCTGTCACTGAATGTTCCATTACCAAAAGATGAACATAGTTGAAAATTTGGGCAAAAATGCTAATGTATTTAATAAGTCATTCATTTATTTTTTACAGCCTCCTTTCACATGCTTCTTGTGTTTAAATGGCCAGGACAAATGCTTAAAATGCATTAGTCATGTTTCTAGACTTCGGATGAGTGGATAGATAATGAGAAATATGTTTAAATGTGATGCCCATGTTTGTATTTTGACACTCGAATAGTTGTATTTTCTACTGAAATTAAATTTTTCCCTTATAAAATATTGGTTTTATTTATCTTCATAGTTATGAGTGATTTGAAGCTTGCATAATCTTCAGTCAGCAGGAATTCGCTTGGTATAGTTTGTAAACAAATTGGACATATTTTATAGAAGTATTGTTATATTGATGTGCTAAGGGCTGATAAATCAGATATACACTTAAATTCTTGCTTCCAAAATCTATATACTGTAACTGCCCTGTAAGCTTTCATGAAGAATGCACTAATATGCTGAACAGTAATTGCATTCACTTATTTCTATTTTATGACAATAAACCATGCATAGGGTTAAATTTCAGAAATAAGTTAAACTCTTTTATTTGTTCAGGTTTTACTTATTGTTCTTTTTTCCCTTTTAGTTCTACTTTGCTTCATTAGATGCAGTAATATCTCCCTTGCCTGTGACAATTACCATTAATATCTCAAAGGCAGCTATTAAGTATCATTACAAGAAAAGATTATAGATTATTACATACAATAACAGTGAAGATAAAGACAATAGTCACATTTTCATTTGTTTCTTTGTTCTAAAGATGTTAATCAAATTTCAGGCTCTTTCGAGCATTCTTTCCTCTGCTTATACTTTCAAAACATTCTAACAAGAACAACCTTCATGGCCAAATAAATTAATCTATTAGGATTACCTCAACAAAGAAAATACTGCTCCTGTCAGAAATTTTTTCAGCCCTATAGCCCCCCCAGAAAAATAATTGTCAGGAGAAAAAAGAAACTTATTCAACTATTTTTTTTAAATAGGGGTTTTTGGATGAAGACATACTTTTAATAAAGCTCTTTAAAAGTGCAGAGACACTTTGAAAGTATTCACCATTAAAAGCCAGTCTGTCACACCATCTAAATATTTGGTCAATCAGTTTTTAGAAAATTATCTAAACATATCTATGGGAATTTAAATATATGTAAAGGTCATTCTGATTCTTGGCACTATGAAAGAAAACTATGAAATCATAAACTTTCTGTACTAGAAATTTTGAAATCCTGACAGTATGAATCCTCTGAGCCAGGATGAGTTGTATGTCTTTAAAATAAGCTAATGGTTAGACATGGAAGCATTTATTCTTTTTCTGAGTTAGAGAACTGAACAAATGGGGATAAATTAATGGGATGTTTGTGTGGGTTTATCCCAACTAATTTTGGATGCCTTACACAAGGGTGTAAGTCCTTTGGAGTCAATGGAAAGAGATAGTCAACTCAAGAGCAACTTAACTCACCTAAAATCAAAATCATCTCACAAAGGTATCTGACTTTCCCTACCAATTGTATAGGGAGACTGCATGTGTCATCAGAAGAAATATAGGGTTCAGAGGTCAATAGTGTTTGTGAACAATTTCAAGACCTCTGTGTGTGGACATTGGATATGATACAGAGTTAGAAAATGTATATGCAGATACTTGTTTTTTAGTTGGAAAATAGTTTCTGGTATATTTCCAGTTTCTGCTTCAATGGAAAATGCATTTTCTCCACAATTGAAAATTTCCACAAAGAAATAGTATTTTTGGTAAAGCTGCTAAAAAAGATGTTGTTTGTATGTGAGGTGGAACAAGCCACTTCAATACCTTTCAGTTCACCAAAGTAGAAATACTCATTTTTCAATTAATTCAACTATAACCTGATCTCATTGGATATCAGAGAAGTTAGAGTTAGGCTATTTCCCCAGGTTTGACTTTTGGGTAGACTATCTGTCCCATGAGAAATTTGTTCCATTTCTTCCAGCCATTGTGATTCAGTGTGGGAGTGCCTCATCCATCATATCACAGAGAGCATAGACTAATGCAGGAATCTGCCTCTCAGAAGGAAATAGTTACATAAGGGATCCAAATTATGTTTCTGAATTTACTTGTACATTGATGCGTAGAAGCCTTGTCTGCTTGATCACTCTGATCAGACTCAAGAATGGAATGATGAATAAATGAGTGACAAAACTGAGATTTTAAAAGTCTCAGTTGAGCAGCAAAATAAGTTGCCTGATTTTCTGAAGTGCTAAACACCCAACAGCTGCAACTGAACCAGTGTTTTTGTACTTGCAGAAACATGTGTCCACATATGACTTATGGACATATGTCATATCTCCTTCAAGAGCGTACATCTGGCCAGAGATCCCTGCTGCCCCAGGGGAAGTGGAGCTGACTCCTGTTCTCTCTGGTAATACCTTAGTCCCTGCAGCTCAGAAAGAGAACCATGACCTTTTTTACCAGAACAAGACCTTTTGTTTTCTCCCTCCAGACTAGGAACCATATCCAGCACTATATGCAACTGCAAGTGGCTATGAATTTCCTACTTAAAATGGCTTCTTTACTTTATGAAAGCACAACAGGAGTGTCCATAATTGCTAGAATAAACACTGTCTTGTAAAATCATTACTAATATATGTTTGATCAGCCAGGTGTTTTCAGTCTCTCCTTGATGATGAATAGTTAGGTGGAGCTTCATTTCTGCTCACTTAGGTAGCTGTCAGTCCAGTATCTTTTGGCCAGTCCCATAATGATTTCACAGCCAAAACACTTTTCAGCCAGCTGCACGTGAAATCAGCTTCAGTGCTCTAATACATAAATAGTTACCATTTTTGAAGTAGGTTTAGCCATTCATTAGTAGTTCAGAAATTACAAGACTACAGTGTCAAAGATGACATTTGTACCTTTGGGGTCCTCAAATGCTCTTGGGTAGAATTACACCACTCACGCTGAATGTTACTATTATGTATAAGATACTTTTTGCTTCGAGTACACATGTGAAGTGAACAAAGCTTTACTGCATCTTTATGCAATGTGTGTAGTTACAATAGAAAAGTCACTACATATAGATTTTCTTCTATTAAATTTTAAACTATAATAGGCAGAGGCCTGCAGTCACTAATCATCAAGAATCACTTAAACAGCTGGATAAGGCCAACCTAACCTTTTTTGCCTCTTCTCCAGCTATCTCAGCTATTTCTTTTCAACTAAAAAAAGACCTCAGGACATTATTTTTCAATTTTCTGTTTTAATTACAGAATCCAGCATGTATCAATTAGCATTTTTAATAGTAAGGCATCGCTTAACATGAAGTGATCTTTCACTGGGAGGGAGGGAAAGACAGGAAAAGACTTTTTTTATTGTGTCAGATGCATCAGGTCTTCAGGGGACAGTCCCCAGCTCTGCTATCCCCCAAGAAAGCAAGTCATGGGATGAACAGTAACATGTCTAGCACTTGCCCAGGTTTCTTACAGCACAAAATCACAAGGTAGTTCAGACACTCGGTTACTTCCAGTCCATTCCTGAGAAAGCCGGATTAGGGATTTAGCTAGTGTGGAATAAAACACATAACAAACCATTTCACTGCCTAATGCCAATTACCTGTGTAACAGACTCCAGAGTAAAGGCAGCAGAGCTACCCATAGCAGCACTGCAGGTGGGAGAGGGCAGGGGAGGATGACAGCCAGAGCTACGGCCCACAGGAGGCTTGGCAGTGGGGTCAGTGTGCCTGAGACCACCAGTGAGCTGCAGCCTTTCTTGTGTGCCCTCTACCCTGCTTGCCCCAGCACAGCATTCTTTTAATCAACATTTTCAGGGCAGTAGGGACTGTGCAGTGTTGGAGGGCAGACATTCAGCACACCATTTAGGTGCCATATAAGTGGAATGCAGAAGCCTAAATTTGGGTAAATTATGAATTTGTCTTTACAGATACACATATTTTTGTAGGGCTTAAGATTTGCTACAGAGCATTTGTTTGCTGAATTGACCAACTCCAACCAAAAGCATGATGTTCAGACCTTTTGCTGAACTCACTCATTTTAATGGCTTCAATTAAATATGCTATAGTTTACTTTCCATGTAACAGTTTTGTATTCAACCAGGAGCAGTGCTATTTGGTTCCAGGACCCCATCAGCCTCAGTAGGTTTACACTTGTACCTCTGTGGTGGGTTAACCTTGGCTAATGGCCAAACACCCACCCAGCCACTCTCTCATTGCCCCTCCTCAACAGGGTGGGGGAGAAAATAAGATTAAAAAGCTTGTGGGCTGAGATAAGGACAGGAAGATCACTTACCAATTACCGTCACAGGCAAAACAGACTCAACTTGGGGAAAATTAATTTCATTTATTGCCATTTAAAATAGATCTGGATGGTGAGAAACAAAGACAAAAATTAAAACAACACCTTCCCCTCACCCCTCTTCGAAGGCTTAACTTCACTCCTTTGTTCCTGACTCCTCTACCTCCTCCCCCACGAGCAGCGCAGGGGGATGGGAAATGGAGGTTGTGGTTAGTCCATAACAGCTCCTCTTTGCCACTCGTTCCTCCTCACACTTTTCCCTTGCTCCAGCGTGGTGTCTCCACGGGCTGCAGGGGACTATCTATCTGCTCTGGCGCTTGGAGCACCACCTCCCCCTCCTTCATCACTAACTTTGCTGTTCTCAGGGTTGTTTCTCACTTTTTTTTTTCCTCACTCCTCTTCCTGTCCACCGTTTTTGCCCTTTCTTAAATATGTTTTCTCAGAGGCACTACATATGTGGCTGATGGGCTCAATTGTGTCCTGTGGTGGGTCCTTTGGAGCCAGCTGGAACCATCTGTGTCCAGCATGGGACAGCTCTGACCTCTTCTCACAGAGGCCACCCCTTTATCCCCCTGCTGCCTACACCTTGCCACAGCCACCCCATACAGCCTCCTACTTCCCAAGACACTGCTATCACCAGCAGGCAGTACGATATGCAGGGTATGGACCTCTCCGCTTTCCTCCGTACATCATATCACTTCCCTGTTTAAGCTGATCATTAAGTCAGGGAAAAGAAGTGGAAGGAAGAGTAGAAACTGTGCAAGGAAGCAAAGCAACACACCAAATGGTCCATGAATGTTATTATTTTCCTTATTCTACCACAATTCCCTTCTCAGTTTTACAGGCAGATGACTCTTCTGATCCTCACCATTGTCTCCTGACTATGTCTTTGGTTTAACTCTGTCAGTGACTAAACTGTGCTCGCACAAAAGCAATTTTTATTTTCAGTTTGTTTCACTGCATCCCTATTTTGCAGTCTTGCACCCATGTAATAGATGAAAGAAAATGTAAGAGTTCCTCAGTCTTCTGAGCATCTTCAAGGAAAAAAAAATAACAAACATCACACTAATGTACCGAATTGTTAAATTTCAAATCCATCACCTTCTTATTTTGGCAGGAAACACACATACACTCCTGCACACACATGCACATGCCACGTTTAAGACATGCTCAACAATTTTTCAAATAATACTTATCACTTACTGTCTTTCATTCACACACATGGTGTGTTTCATTCAAAACACAAAACAACACTTATGTCTCATAGTAATTTGGCACTCCGAATACATTTCCAGTAAATGATTCAGGATTTCAAGTAGATAAATATCACTTTAGCTCTTTCTCTTGGCTGCTCAGCACTGTTGTAACTCAGATATTTGGACATGTGCAGAAGCAGAACTTTGAGGGTTCTGGAAGCCTCAGGCATCTATAGAGCTTGGCCGTCCCCATGATTAGGACCCAAACTGCAGGGATTGTTAGTGATCCAGTGCTGGACCTGAATGTCTGCATTGCTTTTAGGCCAAGGTATAAACATTCTTTTTTAAAAACCTGATCTTGAATTCAGTCATAAACGTAATAAAAGTTGGGAAACTTCAGCTTTTCTCTCTGTCCTGTGTGTCCTCTAAGACAGAATATTGTGATTAAGAAGAGAGAAGAAAAAAAAAAGCTTTCTTTTCCATGGCAGCCTTGTAGAGCCTGTAGATGCAATCAGACCGAGAAGGCCGAGTTGGGAAACTTAACCAGAATAATGACTTTTGATCTGAGGTTAAAATAAGCTGAAGAGTTTGATTTGGAGCTACCAGCAATAACTATTAAATCCCCACACATAAGACAGGCAGAATCATCAGTACTTTGAAATGAGTCTGTCATGGAGAACTAGATTGCATGTCTTCACTGACATGTATGGTTGTGGTATGGCATATTCACTCCAGAAACTTTGTCTTGGTTTAGAAAGAAACAAGGTTTTAATGAAAGTATTAGTAATACTTCCTAATTATTACTAATAATTAGTAATAAATAGATTGTATGTATGAAGATTAGGCTTATCATAGACAAGTACATACAAGGTTTCCAAGGACTCAATCAGTTCCTACAAGGGAAAGCAAGTCATCTGTGTTTGCTGCATCATCTACAACATACACATTGAAATTACGTGCCCAAGTTATACAATATCAACCCTGTAGTTAGAAAAATAGTTGTATTAAGCCAAAGTTTTGTTTTCAGTTGCATTAACTTGAACCAAGAATAAATATATTGTATTCATCAAAATTACTCAGATCTGTGCTAATGTGGCTCATAATTTAATGTTCAGAGCTTGTTCACATGCTTCTGCCTGCTATCGCAGTGTACAAAATGTAAAACCAGAGCATTTCATGGAATACAATCTACTTTTGTTCATATGTAAAGTAGAATTCTTTGTTGTTACAAAGATGGGCAAATGGTCACTCCAAACATCATAAATATTCATTCAAACAGCTAAAATATATTCAGGAGTTGAAACTAAATCCTCCTATTATCATGAAAAACTCTGAATATTTTGCACTAGTCTGTAACTAATACTTATGGGAATATTGAGAAATAAAAGAAAGGCATTTTCTTAGGCATAAGCATAAACTGCAGACCATCATTGAAAAATTAACTTAGGATTGTGTTTTATTAGGTGCATTGCTCAGGAAGCTTTTTGTTTATTCTCATCAGCCTGCTGTCCTCTGTTATTATAATTTACAAGTACACGGGCAATCTAATATATCTTTGTTTGAAACACTTCAGAATCTATTAGCAATTTTCAGCAGTAGCGCTGTGTGGTTTTGCTCTTGCATAACTGTCTTTAGCAAGTACTTCTAGGGAAGAAGGATTTTCAAATTGACATGAAAGGAGAGACTGATTAGAGTATGCTATTTATGATGATAGCATTAAACTTTGCTGTGTTTCCCTTCAGATTCTCAGTACAGGTGGTCCTTTGTTAGCATGGCCCTTTCCAAATATTGTAACTCATTTAGAGAGGTAATGCAAGTGTGTCTAGAACCAAATTTTGCTGCTGTGAATTCAGTGTGCTGAAACTGCTTTTCGAGATTAAACACCATTATTTATATGTAAATACTTAAGTCAGTAAGGAAAAAATGATAATCCAGTGATGCAACAATTTTTTAAAAGATAGTCCTTTGATAAATTTATAGTGTTTTAAAACAACTGAAAGGCATAAATTCATGTAGCAACTACGCCATTTCCAAAGCTTTTGTTAATCTCATTAGTGTCAGTTCCAGGGCTGTGCGTCTCCCTAACAATTGCAAATTGTTTCAAATATTATTTTACAAAATCAAACAGTAACAAAAATGAATAGCTATTTTGTCTTGAGCAAGGTCCATCTTCTAATTGTCTCATCTAAGTAATAATTGGATTCCTATTTCTGCAACTTTGTTTAAGAAGTGTTTCATTTTCCAGAATAGGAAAACTGCCTGTTATCTTTTATGTTCCCTTCTGTTGCAGCAAATGTTTTTTCAAACATTTAGTCTTATTTTTTTGTTTGTTTGTTCCTCTGTTTCACACAGAGAAAGGTGGAGATGATAAGTAAATCAAGCAGACAGGAAACTCTGTACTTGCCAGTTTTATTTCCTTGTACATAGCCCTCTACAGGAAAGATGCTTCATTTACACCGATTCAGCATACATGGCTAGGTCAAAAAGTCATCAAGACAGTTAGAGAGAGCAGGGACTTTTGGGTGTAGAAAGGAGCTGGGAGGACAAATTGTTTCCTTTATGGAAGCTGAAAGGTAAGAGTTTGAAATTTAGAGGTTTGGGGCTGGCTGGAGACTATGAGTATGTGCACCTGTGGGGAGAGGGATCTAAATTATGATGAAAAAAAAATTCTCTGAAAAGGTTGAGAATTGTTATGCTATATCAATAAGTTCCTTAAGATACTCTGGTCTACATTGGCTGTAGGAAGAGCTATAGCCTCCAGCACATGTTCTAATAAAGTTTTTCTGTACCCTGCTGGCTTCCCTATATAGTTATTCTATATATAGTTATTCTTTCCTGCACAGTTATTTGAAATGTTTCTAAACACAATTGCTCCTTGCTTCTCACAAAACATGGAGGAAAAAACAATTAGATAATTTATTTTCCTCATGTTCCTTACCACACTGGTGTCAGATCAGAGCTCCCTGAAAAAAACGCAATTCTTCTCATAGTTAGTCTTTAAGATGTTCCCTTCTTCCCACTTCCATGCATGTGTAGTGGCCATAGCATGCTCAAGGCCAAAAGAAAAGAATAATTAAAATCTCTACTTTCTAGAGCTGGTTAGATATTTTTCCACAAAAAAATGGTGATTTTTCAGTCTAGTCTTTTAATTACAAAATTCCATTTTATTGAAACTTCTCACAGAAAAGTTGCTTCACTGAAGAGTTTTTCATACCTACAGTGGACATGACAGAACAGGATTGAACATAAGCCTCTCTTCTCCCCTTTGTATTTACTATTTTTATGAATCCTAGTCTTAGATAATTAATTTGTGGCATCTTTCACTCGATGTCCAGGTAATATTAACATCTACCTCAATGCTGATGACTTTGCTGAATGGTAGGACATGTCAGAGCTAGTTGCTTTGATGCTGGAGCTCTCTTTCTGAGCCTAGTCCCATGTATTGCTTTTCCTGTGCTTCTGTGGAAGAGGACTGTAGCAGTGCAGCTGACTGCATTTGTGTCTATCCTTCCTCATCTGACTGGTTTTGAAACCTAACAACTATTATTGTTTTCTTCCTGGACTATTTCAGTATAAACAAGTTTTTTTTAAAGTGAAAAGGGGTTTCAGCTCTTTCAATTTTTTGTCACAGGAGGTATAAGTGTAGTAATGAGCATCATCCTCTGAAAATCAGGAATTTTGAAGTATCAGGACATAAACAAAGACTCATATGCCAAGTTTGGCTACTTTCCTTTAAAAATCATCAGGAAGCCTGTGTAGCCTCTTATTTAATGTGAGCTTAGCAATTTTTCAGACAAACTGCTAAGGAACTGAAATTTGTTTTAACATACAATATTTTAGAAACAAACCTGATCACACACAGTAATAATTATGCTGAGGTAACATGAAATTATATTTGATTTAAGGTTTTTGACATCTCACTAAGGCTGTACATTTAAAAATATATTGTCATGATAGAACAGAAGTTGAGAATTGCTAATTGCAAGAAGTAATATTTTATGCCTGCATGCACATGTATAATTATTTTTAGAAGAGATCTCACATATCCCTTGGTTTCCTAAGATATTGTTTTAGCCTGAGTTAAATGCATTATCTAATTGCCAATTGCAATGCATTATGTTTATATAATATGATACCTATTTTTTCCACTTGAGTAGATAAAGTGGGTATCTATTTATATTATCATGATGTTTGAGTCAGTAGAGGCTGATTAGTTACATTGAATGCCAGCAAAAACAAATGCAGTCTCATGAATAAAAACTGGCAGTTTTCATGGCATGTGAATGCAAATAGACAAACAAAATGTGTTCTTCTACACTAAAGTCCTGGTGTTCTTCTTATGTGGCCTATTTACACCAATAAAATTGTAAAACGTGAAATTCATCCAAGTTTGTCTTTTTTCCTTTCCCACATAACTAATGTTCTTGGCATTGCTTAGCAATAAATAGACGTAGAGATACAGCCCTTAACAGAACAGTGTATGTTATTTCCTTTTAGCAAGGTACAGATAAAGTGCATCCCTGTTACTGCATTTGATAGAGTTCATTTGGATGAAGAGGCTCTGCTTTGGATGAGCTGTGTATTCCACTAATGAGTATTTTCTATATATTGCTTC
Organism: Nipponia nippon; assembly: GCF_047370975.1. Lineage (NCBI taxonomy): Eukaryota > Metazoa > Chordata > Aves > Pelecaniformes > Threskiornithidae > Nipponia > Nipponia nippon. Next base: position 4,186,687 of record NW_028262339.1, on the reverse strand, counting down.
TTATGAAGAACTGACAGCCTTGTAATAATCTGTTTTGACAGTATTTTCCTAGAAATATTGTATTAAATATTTTTAGACATGAGGGATCATGGACATATAGATATAGTGGTGTGTGCCTTGTCTAATTATATGCATTATACAATTTGCCATTGTTGGAGACTGTTGTAGGATCTTTCATTCATTTAATAATGCTTTTGCAAATTGGCAGATAGCATTTGGGCTAAAATACACACAGGGTTTTTGCAGGAATAAAACATGCTCTGCCTTTTGTCTAACGTAGAGCAATTTGTCAAGTAATTAGCCAACCTAATTAAATTTTTGTAGCACTAATCAAACAAATATGCTAAAATTTTCTTTGCACAGTCAGTTTGCTGTCTGCTTGCATTTAACCTGATGGTTTGAAAGAGGCCCTACTATGTCTGCCACTCCACTTAAACACCTCATTTGCATTTTATATTGGTAAATCATATTAAGCACCAGTGGCTTTTAGTATGATTGACTATAGTCAGGGCTGTTCAGATGGGATTTTTTCACAGAAAATTAGGCACATTTTAATATGAGTGAGTCTGTGCTTTCAGCATTCAGCAAACTGCATTCACTCAGCTAATTAAAAGTGTTTGTTGCTTTTTGCAGTGTATGACAGATTTATCCAGCTGCTGTGTCCATTTTTTTTTGCATAATTTCTTGATGGAAGTTTTTATCTTTATACATAATAAGATTGTCTAAACAACATTTCAAACCAATTTTCAAGAACTATATAAATATATTTTGCAGAAGCTATTTACTTTGAAAGAAATACACTTGCTGTTCAGCAAACCGATTAGGTTATATATCTTTGCTTTTACATCCTTCTAGAATATAATCCTTGACACTATGAAATTTTCAGATTTTGTCTTCACTGAGCCAGAATACATCACTTTCCCAAAATCATGGGAAAAAGCTGCTGAAGAATATCCCTAACAGTTCTGTCATGGCGTAGAGTTTGATCCTCCTGTAGATTAGGTGACAGTTCTGACCCAACCCCTTACAGATGGACATGTGGCAAAGGACTTGTGGCACCATAAAGGTTATTTTTGTTAAACTAAGAAGGAAACACTGACATATGATATTCTACCAGATAACTTATACACTCCCTCAGTTTGTGAATCTTATCTGTACTAGTCTGAAAACTTACCTAAAAGCCGCTTTTATTTTGTGTCAGTTTCTAGAGTTTAGAACCTGATTCAGCAGTCTTTATTTATAAAAACTGCTAGTGTTTAAATCCTGATTCTTGTGCCTCAAATTTACTATAAGCATAGAAGCATATATAAGTATGAGCTACAAATATATTCTGCATAATAATATGACATTTATTGCAATTTCCTGCTGCTAAACTCATAAATACATGTTAGAGTTAAGAAGACAGATTTCCATTTCTTAGCACAATTTGAAGAAATAAGGATCTCTATGAATTTGGTCTCACATTTTCTTTCTTTTTTACTAGAGAGAACAGTGTAAGTGCTGGTATTAATTTTCAGTTGTTCAGTTACTCATTTAATATGAATTGTGAACTCTTCAGGAACTTTAAAGGGTCCAGCCCTGTTGACTTCAGCAGAAGCTTTTTCTGCATCTGATTAGAAGATCATGCTTTCAGTGAGAGTCAGCTGATAATAGGAAGTTTGCTTTCTGTTCCCTGCTATCCTCATGAAACCAACCCTCTAATCCAGTTTTTTGTACTGATTTCTATCCTTCCTCTCAGCTGAGGATATGTTTGTTTGTTTGTTTGTTTGTTTGTTTGTTTGTTTGTTTGTTTGTTTTGGAGAGTCTTTTGAGTTTATGTATGAGGGGAGGAAGTTAAAATTTAATTTTCTCTCCCTCTTTCCTTATAATCTGTTCCTGACATATGTCCATGTGGAGCCTGAGCTGAGCTCTCTACTAGCTGTTTAGTGAATTATTATCTCACAATTACCAGTGAGCACAAAGTCTGTATTAGTAAAATATTATAGGTCAAAGTCCTGAAAAGCCTGAATGGCTTCACTTAAATGGTATAGCAAACATATTTAACATTAGCTGTGTTATCTCCCAGGCTTGAATGTCCACCACTACAGTAGTAAAAGACAAACCAACTGTTAACTGAAGCAGTTATATGTGCCTGCATTTTTCGATGCCTGGAGAAGAGAGCTTTCAGAAATGCAACCTGTCTTGTTCATTATAAAAATGCACATTTAGAAGGCTAATAACAATAGATATGTTCTTCATCAGAGTGAAGTTCAGTATCCTTGTAAAAATAATATATTCTTATTGAATTTTGCTCTTATATCTTTGTGTCTGCCATTCAGAAAAAACATGCCTTCCAATTGATATTGAGAAAATAATTGATTTTTTTTAATATAAATTTTATGCTGCAGTCAAAACTCAGGCTTACATTTGCAGTCGAATATGTAGAGCATAATTGCTCATGGTGTTACAAGCAAATAAATTGCAGGTACAAACCAATTCACCTTCGTAGAAGTGAATTTTGAAAATGCCCCCCCTTAAAGGAGCAACTTGTATTGCATATCATCCTGAGCTATGCTTAACACTTGATGAGAACAAAAAGACAATTTATGCAAAGCAACAAGAAGTGACTTGTATATGCCAAATGGCACAGTTTAAAATGTATATGTGCTACGGGCATACTGCAGCAGACTCTAAGCTGTGTCAGCTGATCATGCATAAACAGAAACCACAGTAAGCAGCTGCTGTCAGACCTAAACAATAACATTTTGAGCAGTTTATTTAACTGAACTAATTCTACAAAAGCAACAGGTTTCTTCCTATTGTTATAGGCTAGCAGCAAAGCAGAACATCAAGTATGTCTCTCAGTAGTGGGCTTGTTTGGTCTCTTTATGTGGTATTTATAGTATGGTCTGGTTAATGTCAGTCTTCACTTTATTGGCATTCTCTTAAATCCTGAAATTTTACCCAGACTTTTACTAATGAATCAAATCTTCTCATGGAAACAATGTATATTTTCCAGCAAGTTCCGTGAAAACTTCGAAACCCTTTCTAACTCTGGGTGGTTGTATTTCATTCCAACTCTTTTTGCATACTATAGTATTTTTATTTTTTATTCTTGATTTTTCTTCCACTGGGGACTTAACCTTTTATACAGACATTTTTAACACATTTTTGTTTCATAACTTTCTTTCTTATGGCAGCCTTTGATAGATATGGACAAAACCATGGATTTCTTGCATCAGGTACAGATAATGATGTAAGTATCAGCCACCATGTTCTCATAAACTGCAAAATGATGCATGTGTAAACTGTATCTGAAATAATACTTATCAGCTGTGGTAGCATAGCTGCATTAATAAAGACTTTCTATTTTTAACATTCTGATTTCTGGACTGAAATGAATTTACCCCAAATACAAGGCCAGGCTGAAGCACAGCCTCAGACAATCCTCAGCCTTGACAGAACCAGCTGTAAAAGTCAGTCAGTTCCTGACCTGATCATAAAAACTGGTTTTAGCAAACTTTGTTCCTTGCTTCTACTGGTAATTTATCATCAAATTGTTCTTCCTTCTTCCCTACCTACTCAGACAGTTTCCCTATGGTCAGTACACCAGTAACAACAGCTATTAAATTGGCAAAATGCCCACATTTTTGCACTTTTTTTGTGCAAGGACAATTGCACCGAATTTGTCTGGACCATCACAAAAAGGCTTCCCAGTGACAGTATTTTGAAAAATTTTCATTTCTGAATACAATATTGATATACCATGTACACAAATAATATTTTATAAGAGAGCTTAACATCAAAATGATACTAACAAGAAATGAAATTGGAAAGCTGGGACAAAAGAAATAACTGAAAGAAATGTTGAAAATTATTAAAATACTAAAGAGTATTGTCTGACAGAAAATTCCCCCCCAAAATAAAAAATTTTCAAGAGGTTAAACAGTGACAGAACAAGACACTGTTACTTTATGTTTAAGAACTACTCTGGGAATTCATCTATTTCTCAGCACTCTAGGGTGTGAGGGCTTCTGGCTCTGGAGCATGAGAAAATATTGGTATGCAACCCCATGGACCAGGAAGATTGGGTATCCTTCATCATGGCCCTGATTGTTCCATGTGAATATCATCATCTCTGCATTAAACTCCAATAAGAAGTCAGTAGGAGTTTTGTGATTAAAAAAATAACCAAAAATCAATAGCATTGTTCTCTCTTCTTCTTCCTCTTCTCTTAGCTGCTGTAAGGAAAAATGTCCTTGTATCTAGCACCAGATTAATATTTTATTCAATTATCAGATTCACATTTCTTGAAAAATAGGTAATCATCTTCCATTCTAAGAGTATCATGTATCATTCCATTTAAATGTATAAAATACTAAAAATCTCCCAGTATTAATATAAAGTATTTCCTGGTATGCTATACTCTGATGTAATAAAGTTTTGATAATTCTCTGGCTTATAAATCACTGAGAGCTGTTCTGACAAAGAAAAAAAAATCAGAAAAAAAATGTCAATGACAAATTTTGATTATTAAACCATAATGATTTTGCCTCTTTTTCTTTTCAAAATCACAGCAGAAGTGCTGAGCACCTAGGACAGCTGCAAACTGTATGTGAATTTTTACATTTTCTTTCATGCATTTAATGTATCTCTCTGCAAATATACAGTCTATATTCATATGTGCATTCAGCTTCATTATTGATATATTTAGATTTCATTTTGTTTAATTTCCTATTTGCTAAATGAATTTTTAAAATAATTCCTGTAATTCCTTACAGATTCTACCTCACACACCAACAAAGGGGAATAGAAAGCATAAACTGGCCTTAGACCTGGCTGCACACAAGTGCTTGTGGCTGTGTGTACTGGTGTTCATGTGGGGCTCCCAGGAGGCAGCTACTTTCTTTTCTGCAAAACGGCGTGGCCATGCACAGTGCCATGGGTCTGCCCCCAACACTCCAGCTAGCAACTGAGTACCCGGCCCAAGGAGACGCAGCACCAGCATCAAACTAAAACCAGGTTATAACATTTCAGCAGCCTTGCCTGAAGCTAAATGCTTGATTCCAACTCATTTGGGAGAGTTTTGGCAAAGTGACCATTGACCTACTTTTCTGTTTAGAAGTTCTGCATGTATATGTATATGTGATGAATGCTCTTCAACCCTAATGTGCTCCAATATTAATAATAAGCACGCCAATTATAGAACATTTATCAGAAAGAGGTTTCTTTTCCTTTTCTGAGGAAAGGCAGAGGCCAAAAACGGTGGAGGTAACGAGATAAGGCTCATTTACTGGGTAGGTCTTCTCTAAAGACATAGAGAAGACCAGATGCCTTTGTGATGATGCGGCCCCAGGCACAGCAACAAGCCTGTAGCTCAGCCTCCTCCCAACCCATTCAGGTGTGGCAACAGGCAGGTAATGGATGTGTAAGGTAGCGCAGTACAACCCATGGCAAAACTGCAAGTTATACTGTCCTGGTTTTGGCTCGGATAGAGTTAATTTTCTTCCTAGTAGCTGGTATAGTACTGTGGTTTGGATTTAGTATGAGAATAATGTTGATAACATACTGAGCAGTGCTTACACTAATTCAAGGACTTTTCAGCTTCTCATACTGCCCTGCCAGTGAGGAGGCTGGAGGTGCACAAGAATCTGAGAGGAGACGCAACCAGGACAGCTGACCCAAAGTGGCCAAAGGGATATTCCATACCATATGATGTCATGCTGAACAAAAAAACTGGGGGGAGTTGGTTGGGGGGCCACAGCCGCTGCTTGGGAACTGGCTGGGCATCAGTCGGTGGGTGGTGAGCAATTGCATTGTGCATTACTTGTTTTGTATATTCTTTTATCATTATTATTATTATTATTTTCCCTTCCTTTTCTGTCCTATTAAATTGTCTTTATCTCAAACCACAAGTTTTACCTTTATTCCAATTCTCTCCCCATCCCACTGGGGGGGGAATGAGCGAACAGCTGTGTGGTGTTTAGCTGCCTGACAGGTTAAACCACGACAGTCTTTTTTAACGCCCAACATGGAGCTCGAAGGGTTGAGATAACGACAGATCTGACCAGAGCATGTTAAAATAAATTTGTTATAAGCATTCATTATATTAGTTTAGTAGTTACTGGTCACAATGTTGGTTTATTTACTCTCAGAGTTGTTGTTCTTGTTCTCAGAGTTGTGTTATATAACACCTTACTTGCTGTATATGTTCCCTGTTGTGCCATCTCTGGGGGCTAGATTAAGGTTATCATTTTGCTGTACAATGTAACACTGGCTTATGATATGATAAAATTACTGGTAGTGAGACTAATCTGGTGTTTGTACTCAGCATTGCTGTCATCTCCGTACTTTGGGAACCACCTCTCGAAAACTATTAATAATTATACTCTTTACCTTTTCTCCTCAGAGAGCCAATTTATGGGGGAGACAAGGGGAGACACTTTCCCCTGCTCATTCACCTTCCCCTTCTCCTCCAGGTTAGTTACAATAGCTCTTGAGAATTTTGAATATCCTTGGGATGTTCAAACCAGCATGTTCCTATTGCTATGTCTCCTGAATGCGTTTCAGTTCTTCATAAAGGTTAAACAACTATTTAAGAATATCATCCAGAGATCTGCTCCAAGGCTGGATAGTTATGAGTGGCAGGGTGTGTGGGAGAGTATGGGCAAGTACCTAGGACAGTGGGCACCTCCAATGTTTTGGAACCTTACCCTTGAACAAGTGCAGAGTCCTGAAAAACTAGTAAAGTATTTGGAAAGAGCATGCTGTAACCCTGGCAACTCCAGAGAGACACAAATCACCGCAATGTGCTGGGGCCTGGCCCATGCCTACCGAGCCCTGTTCAATACTACTCAGAACCCTCAAGGGGAAAAGAAGGTCTCTGGATCTGAGGACAAAACAACAGGCACTGCGGATATTCTAACCCTGGCAACAGGCACTGCAGCTGAACCACAGAACCAAACCATGCCGGTATCAGTCGCCCCTATACACAAGAAGAAATATTGGATGTGAAAGTCAGCTTGTTTAGTAAGGGAAGAAACTCCTACTAGGAAAGGGAAAGACGAAGAAGTGGATGAGGCAGGCTACTCCGAAGCAGGGCCATCATGAGAAGCGGAAGAGGAAGACGCAGAACCCACAAATGAGACGGTAACCACCCGATCCCTGTCCCTGAGTGAGCTGCGAGATATGCAAAAAGATTTTAGTTGTTGTCTAGGCGAGCACATCGTCACCTGGCTGCTCCCATGCTGGGATAATGGGGCCAGTAGCCTGGAATTAGAGGGTAAGGAAGCCAAGCAGCTGGGATCCCTTTCTAGGGAAGGGGGCATTGACAAAGCAATTGGAAAAGGGGCACAAGCCCTCAGCCTCTGGAGGGGACTCCTGTCAGGCGTGAAGGAAAGGTATCTCTTCAAGGAAGATGTTATATGTCACTCAGGCAAGCGGACCACCATGGAGAGAGGTATCCAGTACCTGGGGTAATTAGCCGTGCCAGAGGTGATTTATGGTGACCTGGACAACAAGCAGTTATCCAAAGACCCAGATGAAGTCCAGTGCGCATGGCCCATGTGGTGGAAGTTGATACAGAGCGCACCAGCGTCGTATGCAAACTCATTGGCAGTAATGACATGGAAAGACGGAGAGGAACAGACGGTGGATGAATTGGCTGGCCAACTCCGACAATACAAAGAAAGTCTCTCTTCCTTCCTACAGGCCTGCATCTCAGCTGTAGAAAAACTGTCCGAAAAACTGTCCCGGGAGTTCCAGCAACTCAAAGAGGACATGTCCTACTCCCCACCTGTATGGACCAGTATCTCAGCCATTAGGAGTAAGCATCCCTCTATTTCAGAGAGAAGATATAGTGGATACACACCACGGGCCACCCTGTGGTTTTATCTGCGTGACCATGGAGAGGACATGGGGAAGCGGGATGGAAAATCTACCTCGACCCTAGAGGCATGGGTACATGAGTTGCAAGGAAAAAGAATCACACAAGGGGGTTCTTCCAGGAAAATTGCTGCTCCAGTCTCCAGTGAGCAATTCCCCAGACAGAGTAGCAGGGCTGATTTTGCTTCCGATCTTAATAAGGGGACTCGCATTTACAAGAAGGGAGTAACGAATGCTATGACCAGGACTAGAGGGGCCCTGCCTCCAGCCAGGTGGAGGAAAGGGACAACCAGGTTTACTGGACCGTGCGGATTCAATGGCCTGGCGCATCAGACCCACAGGAGAATAAGGCTCTAGTGGACACTGGTGCACAGTGTACCCTAATGCCATCAAGCTATGAAGGGGCAGAACCCATCTGTATTTCTGGAGTGACAGGGGGATCCCAGCAGCTGACTGTATTGGAGGCTGAAGTGAGCTTAACCGGGAAGGAGTGGCAGAAGCACCCCATTGTGACTGGCCCAGAGGGCCCGTGCATCCTTGGCATAGACTACCTCAGGAGAGGGTATTTCAAGGACCCAAAAGGGTACCGGTGGGCTTTTGGTATAGCTGCCTTGGAGACGGAGGAAATTAAACAGCTGTCTACCCTGCCTGGTCTCTCAAAGGACCCTTCTATTGTGGGGTTGCTGAGGGTCAAAGAACAACAGGTGCCAATCGCTACCACAACAGTGCACCGGCGGCAATATCACACCAACTGAGACTCCCTGATACCCATCCATAAGCTGATTCGTTGACTGGAGAGCCAAGGAGTGATCAGCAAGACTCGCTCACCTTTTAACAGTCCCATATGGCCAGTGCAAAAGTCTAATGGAGAGAGGAGACTAACAGTAGACTATCGGGGCCTGAACAAAGTCACGCCGCTGCTGAGCACTGGTGTGCCAGACATGCTAGAACTTCTGTACGAATTGGAGTCAAAGGCAGCCATGTGGTATGCCACAACTGATATCGCTAATGCATTTTTCTCAATCCCTTTGGCGGCAGAGTGCAGGCCACAGTTTGCTTTCACTTGGAGGGGCGTCCAGTACACCTGGAATCGACTGCCCCAGGGGTGGAAAGACAGCCCCACCATTTGCCATGGACTGATGCAGACTGCATTGGAACAGGGTGGGGCTCCGGAACACCTGCAGTACATTGATGACATCATCGTATGGGGCAACACAGCAGCAGAAGTTTTTGAGAAAGGGAAGAAAATAGTCCAAATCCTTCTGGAGGCCGGCTTTGCCGTAAAAGAAAGTAAGGTCAAGGGACCCGCACAGGAGATCCAGTTTTTAGGAATAAAATGGCAAGATGGACGTTGTCAGATCCCAATGGATGTGATCAACAAAATAACAGCCATGTCTCCACCAACTACCAAAAGGAAACACAAGCTTTCTTGGGCATTGTGGGTTTTTGGAGAATGCATATTCCAAATTACAGTCTGACTGTAAGCCCTCTCTATCAAGCGACCTGGAAGAAGAACGATTTCAAATGGGGCCCTGAGCAACGACAAGCCTTTGAACAAATTAAACAGGAGATAGTCCATGCAGTAGCCCTTGGGCCAGTCCGGGCAGGACAAGACGTAAAAAATGTGCTCTACACCACAGCCGGGGAGAATGGCCCTACCTGGAGCCTCTGGCAGAAAGCACCAGGGGAGACTCGAGGTCGACCCCTAGGGTTTTGGAGTCGGGGATACAGAGGATCCGAGGCTGGCTATACTCCAACTGAAAAAGAGATATTAGCAGCATATGAAGGGGTTCGAGTCGCTTCGGAAGTGGTTGGTACTGAAGCACAGCTCCTCCTGGCACCCTGACTGCTGGTGCTGGGCTGGATGTTCAAAGGGAAGGTCCCCTGTACGCATCATGCAACCGATGCTACATGGAGTAAGTGGGTAGCACTGATCACACAACGGGCTCGAATAGGAAACCCCAGTCGCCCAGGAATCTTGGAAGTGTTCATGGACTGCCCAGAAGGCAAAGATTTTGAAATATCGCCAGCGGAGGAGGTGACGTGCTGAGGAGGCCCCACTGTATAATAAACTGCCAGAAAATGAGAAGCAATATGCCCTGTTCACTGATGGGTCCTGTCGTGGGATGGCCCATAGACTAAGGGAATGATATCTGTGTGTATATATCAGAAGACAGAAAAAGTGTTGGTGATTAATTGGCATGTATTGGAAAGTGTGAGACCTGGTCATGACGTAGATGGTATAGAATAAGGGGTGGATATTGTCCTGGTTCTGGCTGGGATAGAGTTAATTTTCCTCCTAGTAGCTGGTATAGTGCTGTGTTTTGGATTTAGTATGAGACTAACGTTGATAACACACTGATGTTTTAGTGGTTGCTGAGCAGTGTTTACACCAATTCAGGGACTTTTCAGCTTCTCATACTGCCCTGCCAGCGAGGAGGCTGGAGGTGCACAAGAATCTGGGAGGGGACACAACCAGGACAGCTGACCCAAAGTGGCCAAAGGGATATTCCATACCATATGACGTCATGCTGAACAAAAATCTGGGGGGAGTTGGTTGGGGGTGCACGGCCACTGCTCAGCAACTGGAGTTCCAGGCAGAAAAAAGTAGTGCTACTCTGAGATACGAACAGGTCAAGAAAGCATTCCCCACAAGCATGGTGCCACCTCCAAGGCAATGTTTCTTGCTAATCAGCAGGGTATCTTAATTCAGGCAGGTTTCCCTGCTGCTGCGGAAGTCCTTCTCCTGGGTCCAGACCTGATGCTGGTACCTTGGGAGGTATCAGCTCATGCTCATTCCACAGCAAAGATGGGCACTAAGTGTTTTGTGTTTTCATCAAGAAGATTATAGCCCTAGGAAAATAGTAATTAAAGGAATAGCTGTTTTCTCAGGCCACCTGCCTAATCAGGAAAAGCAAAATGTTTTCAGTTCAGCCCAAAATGTTGTTAAATGGAAGAAAGATCCAAAACAAAACAAACAAAAAAGAACCCTGGGTTAAACAAACTGCTTTGTTGCTTCAAAATGAAATATTCTATTTGACAACTTTTTTAAGCTTCTGCATTACTCATTTTAACTAGCATTGGCAGTTTTGCATTAAAAATACCTGTTTGAAAAATATATTGTTTTTCAAAGAATTTCATATTGGGTATTTTCTGAATCCTTTTTCTTTATTTCTACTCTTTCAGTAGAACTGTTTGCAAATATGATCCAAATTTCAGAATAGTTTCTTAAACTTGACTGCCCTGTCAAAACTGCCTACAATCAAAATTATAACTATAAAATCATCCCACAAGTCCTAAGTAAGGTACTTTTAAGTTTTAAGATGTGATATAATAATTTAAGCAGGTATTTCTTTTTACTAAGTATTCCTTAGTAGCAGTTTTTCTTATTAGTAAATCATCTTGTATGTATTTTTTACTGATATGAGTGTATGAGAGCCTTGATTATTATAGCAGCAGTCACATTAGGGGCTCTAGTACATGTCTGCTGAGAAAAGTGTATGTTGCCCTGCTAGCACTTCTGAGAACAATCGTGAGCCTCTCCCCCTGGTCATGAAAATCTCTTAAAAAGCACCAACTGTTTGTTTTGGTTTTGTTTTCTTATTCTTTGCTCTGACTTTTTTGAGTAATTTTTTGAGTTTACCTTCTTATTTCTGAGCCTCTGGAGGACACTTTTTCATTTTCTTATTTTTCTTCCCAGCATTAAGTGATAGAGATGACAGAGCAGATCCTGATGCTCTGTACTAATTGTGGGACCTTTTAAAAGAATACTAATTATTTCACAGCTGGAAATAAAATTATGAGTTGGAAACACTGGAAATGCAACCCTAGAACTGCCCTCTGCCTGCAGTGATACGCTCATTGCATGGGTGAATTTTTACCCCAAAATCACTGAGATCTGAGGAATGATCTGTCTTTCAATTGTAGTTTTAACATTGCAGCAATGAACCAACTGCCTGGTTAAAAGAAGCTGAAGAAGCTGAGTCGAGTCAGGTTTTTTTACATTTGCCACTGTTACCATCCTGAAGAATTTAAAACTTCTGTTCAGGCCACAAAGACCAAATTAAGGAAAAACAATAAAGGAAAAGCTATGCTGTTGCTGTCTATTTAGTACTATTTTGGGTTTTGTTTACTCTATTCTCTGCCTTCTGAGTCCCACATCCTGTGCACAAGTTTTTGCCGAAAACTATGGAGACTAAGAACTTCTCCAATGTCTGGTTTCAGCAGAAATGAGTGCTTCCTAATATAAGGAGACTGATGATAAAATTAGAAGAGCTTGTTATACAGCTTGTGTTTGGCTTTTTGATGTTCTGCTGTTTGTATGATTTATGCTTAAAAAACAAAACCAAATAAGTGCACAGAATGTAATTCCAGCTGATTCTGAAATAGAAAATCATATTGACTATCTAAGCACATATAAAAATATCTGAAACCAAAGTTATTTGTACTGCATCTTTACTGTTTTTATCTGAGCAATGTGTCTGAGGTGATGGTGGTATATCCATACCAGCTGCTTGTAGGGTTATATTTGGGAAAGACTACACTGGACCAATATATAGACTATGTGTGGAGCTGTATTTCACTTAGCTTAATTAAACTATCAGCAATCTAGTGATTATAGTGTAAAATTAGAAAAGAAAAGATGAGATTCTGAAACTGTTTACATGCTTAACTGCTTGCAATTGCCAATGTGGCTGTTTACATAAGGAACTTTATTTAAGGCATGGTTGACAACTTTGTCCTGTCTTGTAGGGTCAAATTATATTATTTTTCTACACAGACTTTGGGGGAAAAAGATCCACAGAATTCAGGTGTGGTTTTTGTATGAGAATTTATAAATGCATATGTTTCCACAGTCACTAAGGTCTGGGATCAGCATGAAAGAAGCTTATTACTAGTATTATCTCTTTATTTACATACAAATTTCATGTTTTTTACTTGGAATATGTAAATATTAAAAATAATAAATAAAATAAAATAAAATAAAATAAAATAAAATAAAATAAAATAAAATAAAATAAAGTAAGAAAAAAGTTAATTATTACAATGATGATTTTCATAGCAGGGGCGGTCAATTAGAAAGTCTACTGTGAAGCTAAATAATATTAATATTTTTGTAGAATAGTTTTAAAGATTTCAAATACAAAACAATGCAGGTGTAAGCAAACACTGTCTTTGTCTATTGCTCTGTTACAGATAACCATCAGCATAGCTTCTGAAGCAATGGTCAAATGACAGGAGCCCATTTGTCTGAGTTTCATCCCATTTCTTCCAATATAGTTAGGACTATTGTTATTGTTGTTATTATTAATTATATTAATATATAATTATATAAGCAGTATTATATTATTATTAACAGTAATAATATTGAGTTTCCATTCTCTTCCTCTCTTCACATTTCCTTTCCTTACCCTCTTCTCAATTTCCTTTCTTTCTACCTCTTACTTGAGCTCATTTTCTTCCTCCTCTTCACTTTGCTGTTGGCATCAGTAGCTGTGGGGGGCGGAGGAGACAAGGCGAGAGCCAGCCTGGGCGTTTTGTACTCTTCGGTGTATAATTGCTGGCTGAGGCACAGAGAGTGGGGCAGCCTGGCTGACACAGACCTTTCGCTTTTCTCTCTTGATTCTGAAAAACTACATACTCTCTGGATCGAGAGGTTGCAGACTTTATTCATAAAGTGAGATTGTTTCCAAAGCGGGTTACCCTTCCCTACTGTTGTCTCCTCCAGCACAGCCTTTACCAGCTATTTCATTGTATCTTGAATGAGCTCTACCATAAAAGTAAATAAAAAAGGCCTCTAAAAAATGTGCATACTTAAAGCTGGCTACTTAAGTGACTTTAATGTTACAACGGATAACATAATTGTGTGAGTAGTAAAAACATGAAATACCATATTTGCACCACTTCTACAATATATATGCTATTTATAAACAGTGAACTACTTGCCTATGGAAATGTACATTGCCATCTGATGCAAAATGCAGCTTGCTGAATTTTACAGGCCAAATTCAGTTCTAAGCTGAATGAGCAAATCCAAAGTAATACTGCCGTTTTTCCATACTCTGGATCTACATCAATATAAACCAGCAAAATCTGAGTCTGCATATTTTCATTACATACTTCTGAAGATTTTTTTCCTTCTTTTTAACAATTCAGTCTGGTTTTTTCATCCATTTTCTCTTATATCGCATTTACCCTGTTCACTGCGTGTTCAAATAAAATGTATACTGCAGAAATATAAACTGTACATGGGAGACATGGAACTGACACCTGGTGTGTGTCTGCCTCAATATAGGACTCTGCTGACACCATTTTGTTAATGTTTCAAGAAAGATGTAAAATGGAGCTGACTACTGTATTTCTAGTTGAAACTGAACACATTTATATGACATTTATGCTTGAATAAATATTTTATTTCCAATATTTATGTAAGTGTGAATGTATATATGAATATGATATTATAATTTATTTTTTTTATTTGTGTGTGCGGTTCTGTTTATTAACCACTAATCTATTTCTTTGTCACTGTTAAACTAATTAAGAAAAACAACTAAAAGAGTACCCAGCTGCTTTATCTGACATCCTGCCATGGTATAGCGGTCTTACTTTTAACATCATTCCACTCTGAGTGTTCACACATGTATGTATGTTCTAGTTTGGCATTTGGACTTAACTTCTTGTTCAGCAAAAGTACGTACAGTTTAAAGGTATTACTCCTGGAGATTCTAATGTGCTTAATATAAATAAAATTTGCTTTATTTTTCAGCAGTGAAGTCAAGTTATTAAAAAAAAGGGGGGGGGGGGCTGCTCTTTTAGTATCTGTTCTTTTCTCTGTAGCTGGACTCCTGTTGGTACAACAATGAGAAATACCTTTTAAATGTCGTAACAGCTATGTGGTCTGAAAGAACTGAAACCCTCATTCTAGAAGTATATAAGCTTCCATCAAACAAAATAGTTAAGTACATAAGGCAGAAAGTAAATAAGAAAGTAAATAAGTTATTTTTATTTTAGGAAAATGAATAATTCACTTGCCTTGGTAGGACTATTTAGGTTAAGCTGGTCTGATTCTTTTTTTCACTAAAAACCCTTTGTTCTCATCTGACAAAGGAACATACAGAGAATTATTGTGGTAATATAGAAAAAACAAGGTCCATCCCAAATATAGGCCAGAGGCACTTTGTGGAGTCTCAGGTTAAGCAGCTGCTCAACTTCATCTAGACCCGTGCAAGTCTCAAGCTCCACGCTTCCTTCAAAACTGACTAGCAGGTAGGAGTTACTATGAATATTAGACAAATGTGTGTGCATTTGACATGGCAAAATGTGCACTGTTTGAGGCTTATTATCTTGAACATGCAGATGTTTAAGCTGTGTTGATGTGCAGATTAGTAAAAGACCATTTTTCACTCACAGACACTGACTGTTTGCCCAGTCCACACTAACAGCCCTCAAAGGAGCTGGGTGAGAGTATGTACACACCAGCTCTTGGAGGGGTAAGCTATGCATCTTGCAGCTCTCAATGGCAAGAGGATTTTGGCTTGCAAGGTCAAGGAGGTTGGCCTCTTGTGAACTGGAGCAGTACAGAACTGAGTCATGACCCTGTAGAGATTTGTGCACATGCTTACTTTTAAGTGTGTGATTAGGTCCATTGATTGCAGTGGCGCTGCTTGCATACCTAAATTTAAGCACATACATAATCTTTTGCAATTTTGAGTTTTAACTATCTACGGCTTGAAAGATATTTTGTAGAAAAGTAGTATTTTCTAGATTCCTTTTATATTGCAATCAGATATCTTTCATTAAGAGTAAATTAATTCAAATTTACACTGTATGTAGTACTGTGTCAATCTGAAAAGGAAGACCAGGAAATAACTGTGGTTCAGGCTTTCAAATCTAAATTCCAGTTTGAAGTAGGCCACAAGTGATGCTTGTTACAAAAATCATCTTAGAATTTGTCACTATCATCTGCAGTTTCAACTCTGAGTAGATGCAGCTCTGCATTCACTTGGGTATCACAGGTCATGGCCAAGGTGCTGTAGCAGAAGTGTTTTAAGAAGCTCGCTTAATCTTTGCCAGCACTCTATCTGGCCCTAGCTAGTGCTCACAAATACCATTGTCATGATCACTCCATGAAATTAAAAATGCCAAACCTCAGTCTCAGTGTTAAAGGAAACATATAAAAAAGACTATGTTCCTTCACTGAAGGGAAAAATAGCTATAAATTAGGAAAACTGAAAATAAAACTTCTCTACTAGAATGGTTTTATTTTTAAAAAGACAGGCACATGCACTTCCAAACATGCACAGTTGTTTATCTTCCAAGTGAGATGCTTATTCCTGTGAAGCCCTGCAACTGGTTTTATACCATTCAAAGTGCGATTGCACAATTTACAAGAAAAAAAAGGAAAAAAAATAAAAAGACAGTTTTGCTTGACAATGAAAAAAAAATTAATGAGTTCAGGATGTGGTTTATAACCTCTTTCCAAAATCCTACATGCAAAAGCCCTGAGCTCTCTTCCCATGCAGCCTATGCAGCCTGTGCTAGAATCACAGAATCCCTCGGCCCAAATGCAGACAGCCACTGAACAGCAGCTCATTGTAGGACTGGATCCTTCCTTTGATGCAACACATGAAAAATTCGACTTGATAGCGCATAAGCTGAGGAAGAAATTAATAAAAAGAAGTAAAATTTTAATCTCACATAGTTACGTTGCCCCAAATATTTTGTCTTGGACTTAGTGTAATTTAGTAGCTTTTCAGTGGCAGTGTGAAAATCAACACAAGCTGGAAGATAAGAAGCAATCCCACCCATTACATGCTGTAAGAATTACAGGGGTAGAACAAAATTAAAAATATCTACATTATTAATATGTAAAAAAATATTTCCTAAAACATGAACCATAGAAAGAAAATTGTGGCTTTATCCAACAAAACTTAGCTCAGATGAGAGCTTATTACCTTCATGACCATGCCCACAACTAGAGAACTGTGCTGGTTAGCAAATATGTGAACTTTTCACATATTCCCAGATAGTGAATCTGTGAGCTTTTTAAAAAAGGATTAATTCTATTTAAGCCAATACTTTTATGGTTCAAGTTAAGACTATGTCTAGTTCAGGACCCAGATAAGCAAATATTTTCAGGATTAGGTCCAAACAGAAAAAGTAAGAAAGAAAATTTGTAAATCACAAAGTAACTGAAAGATTTAGCATGCTGCTTTGATACATATGCAAACTGATATGATTTGTAACTGTTGGAGGTATTAGCAAATTCTAATTAATGTTTTGTAGTGTGATTAAGTTAGAAGATTAATTTTATTTCCATCTATCATTCACTTTCTTTCAGAACAAGCCTAAATAAAAATCTCAAAAAAGAAGCTAATAAAGCAAAGTCTAGTAAGGAAAAAGAATGTGTTCTGTTTTAAACATATCACCTAGAATAAAGTATTATT
Source organism: Nipponia nippon (assembly GCF_047370975.1). Taxonomy (NCBI): domain Eukaryota; kingdom Metazoa; phylum Chordata; class Aves; order Pelecaniformes; family Threskiornithidae; genus Nipponia; species Nipponia nippon. The sequence continues at coordinate 4,169,378 of NW_028262339.1, read as the reverse complement.
TAATGCATTTTTTAAGAGCAGAGATTTAATAAAGAGCTACAGATATCTTTTTTATGCCTGAATGAAGCTTTAACAGGAAGGAGGTTAAGAAGTTAAACCAAAGTAACAGAAGCGCTGTAGTGAAAGAGGCATGTTCTTTTTCATGCGCATTGTTCCCCCTCAGAGGCCTGTCACTCAGTAGAATAGATGTACTTTGACTCATGGGTGGCAATATATAGCCTAAGCTTAGCCTGAATCCTCTCCTAAAGGCTGAGTCCTGCAACCAGATCCTGATAACTTCCCTGCAGCACTATGGCATGTTTCACTAATATGAGCTGACAGGATTAGCAGCAGGCAGCAATTACAAACTCTCCTTTGTGAGTCCTGAAGAGTTTTGATTTCTCTGTCAACTGATGCTGTATTTCAGATATCTTTGGTGGTAAAACCTAAACCTTGAGTATTGAGATTGCATTCACATAGTCCAGGGCAACAAAACAACAAAGGTTACTAAGTTGTTTAAATTGAAGCATGTCTATATTGCTTTATTCTACAAGTAACATCCCCCCTCCAAATTACTGGGACTATTCATAGGCTCTAATATAGTTGGCTGCGAATACTGTTAAAGCCACTAAAGCAAGATTGTTATCAGCACTTCTGCACCCATTTTCCAGACTAATATCCAAAGTAGCCTAATAGTCAAGGAAAAGTTTTGGAATTTACTTGACTCTGAGCAGATTTTTATCCTGGAGGTAAAAGTGTGTTCACATGTGAGGTTTTGATATTGAAACTAAGTAAAACTGAAGAAGAAGAAGAAGAAAATAAACAGTATGAACATTCAAACTCTCTTGATCAAGGCTGCACACAAACTGGAAATGAAACAACAAAAAGCATGAACTGAAACCAGTGGTGTTATTTTAAACCTATGTGAATATTCACTAAGATGAAGAATACTAGTTTGTATTCTGTCAAACTGCATACTTAACCTGAGTTTAACTGAGGTTTTTTTCTGATAGACAAGTATCCATGTGCAGGCTTGTATGAAAATAACCTAGGTATTGTCTTTACACTGTGTCAGGGCCACACAAAAAGGCTTAGCTTGGGGTTGCTTCCCCAGGTGGCTGCCTCCACTCTACAGCATGGCAGATGAGCCAATCACTTTCTGAATTGCTGACATTTGAATCATTAAAAAATTATGTTAAAGTACCGTGCTGTAACCTATGATAGCCACGCGTGAGCCAACCAGCTCCTAAGGCATCCATGAACTGGGGCTGATAGCTGGGGTGGTAACTTCACTAACCAGTCCCGCCTGTCAGTTAGAACCCAAAGTAACATTTATTGAACTGATTACCTGTTCAATGAGCACACCTTTAAGTGGAAATCGAATGAAAACTTCTTCAGGTTAGAGAAGCCTTGCTGGGACAGTCTGAAGATGTTACTACCCCACAGCTTCCTGCTTCATTCTCTACTTGTATTTGCTTTGAATTGAGTGCAACAATGACATTGGGTTTGCACGAATATGCCAGATAGACAAGCTATGGTGCTGAGGTGCAGGTCCATATTCATTTCTGCTGACTATGTTACAGGATCATTAAAGGGCTAAGATCAACACCTGGAGCAGTAAAAATTTCCACCCTTTAATACTGATCTGCTGTCAGAGACCTAAATTTAAGGATGCAGTCAAAACCAGGAGAAATCAGGCTTAAACTGGTACATCAGTATATGGAATGGTATTAAAATAAAATAATCTTCCATTAAGCCAGTGCAAGTTTGTATACAGACCTAGCATGCATTAGTTATACAAAACTAATCCTGATAAATTGTGGCAGAACACCTTTTAGACACAAAATGTTAAATGATACATTGCTGTTCCCTGAATGACTTCATATGACTATTAGAATTAGAATCCTGTGCAAAAGTTTGTGAACAAAAAGATGAATTTGCATCATTCATATGATTCACATTCATGTTCCAGTCTGCTATTTTGATGATAGTTCCTAAATCTTTGAGATTATAACAGAAATGAAAACCATGGAGTTTTAGCTTTCTTACACAATCTATCCTTCTGTAACCCTCACTCAGAAATTGTGTTTGCCAAAATAGTAAGATGAGAGCCAGCCTTTATTTCAGTTTATTAACATCTTCTCTTTGAACAGTGGGACTACTTGTGAGTAAAGGTGTAAAACCTGAGCAGTGAGTACAAACCGAAGGATTTAGCCTGATGTGTTTTAGATAAGTGAGCAATATTTTCTTCATTTTGCCTATATAGCTAAAGTCAATGATATCAGTTTACAAGAAAATCTGTAAAAAGAAACCTCATCATATTTTCCAAAGTTTGTCATTTTGTCTCTCAGATGTATGAAAAGAGTGACTTGGCAATAAGTTTCTTAAATCCATAAGGTTGTATTCTATGAAAGTTGGTACAACTACCTCAGTGATCAGTTAATGTTATAAACTAAATCTAATGACTCTGAGCCCTTTATCACAGTATCATAGAATCATAGAATATCTCAAGTTGAAAGGGACCCATGAGGATCATCAAGTCCAACTCCCTGCTCCTCGCAGGACTACCTAAAACTAAACCATATGACTAAGAGCGTCATCCAGACACTCCTTGAACTCTGACAGGCTTGGTGCTGTGACCGCTTCCCTGGGGTGCCTGTTCCAGTGACCGACCACCCGCTCAGTGAAGAACCTTTTCCTAAGGTCCAATCTGAACTTCCCCTGATGCAGCTTCATTCCATTTCCTCGTATCCTATCACTCGTCACCAGAGAGAGGAGATCAGCACCTCCCCCTCTGCTGCCCCCCTTGAGGAAGTTGTAGACTGTGATGAGGTCACCCCTCAGCCTTCTCTTCTCCAAGATGAACAAGCCAAGTGACCTCAGCTGCTCCTCATAAGTCTTGCCCTCGAGACCTTCCACCATCTTGGTCACCCTCCTCTGGACACACTCTAATAGTTTGATGCCCTCCTTATATTGAGGAACCCAAAACTGCACACAATACTCGAGGTGGGGCTGCACCAGTGTAGAGTGGGACAATCACCTCCCTCAAACGGCTAGCTATGCTGTGCTCAATGCACCCCAGGACACAGTTGGCCCTTTTGGCTGCCAGGGCACACTGTTGACTCATATTCAACTTGCCATCAACCCAAACCCCCAGATCTCTTTCCGCGGGGCTGCTCTCCAGCCTCTCGTCCCCCAATTTGTATGTATAACCAGGATTACCCCATCCCAGGTGCAGAATCTGGCACTTGCTCTTGTTAAATTTCATATGGTTGGTGATTGTGCAGCTCTCTAGTCTATCCAGATCTCTCTGTAAGGCCTCTCTACCCTCAAGGGAGTCCACAGCTCCTCCTAGTTTAGTATCGTCAGCAAACTTACTTAATATACATTTGATTCCTGCATCCAGATCATTTATAAAAACATTTAAAGAGCTCTGGCCCTAAAATTGAGCCCTGGGGAACCCCACTGGTGACTGGCCGCCAGCCTGATGTAACCCCATTTTCTATAACTCTTTGAGCCCGACCCATCAGCCAATTGTTCACCCATCGTATTATGGACTTGTCTAGCTGTGTGCTGGACATTTTGTCCAGAAGGATACTGTGAGAGACAGTATCAAAAGCTTTGCTAAAATCCAAAAACCCCACATCTACTGGCTTCCCCTGGTCAACTAGATGGGTGACCTTGTCATAAAAGGAAATTAAGTAAGTTAGTTAAGCAGGCCTTTCCCCTCATGAACCCATGCTGGCTATGACCAATGACTGCATTGTCTCTCAAGTGTTTTTCAGTAACTCTCAGAATAACCTTCTCCATAATTTTACCAGATGCTGAAGTGAGACTGACAGGCCTGTAATTGCCAGGGTCTTCCTTCTTACCCTTCTTGGGGTCCAGTCGACTGGGACCTCCCCAGAATCCCAAGACCATTGAAAAATAATGGAGAGAGGTCCCGCAATGACATCGGCCGGCTCTTTCAGTACCCTGGGATGAATCCCATTGGGCCCCATAGATTTATGCGCATCCAGCTGGAGCAGCAAGTCTCGAACAAGTTCAGGGTCGGCTGGGAGTTTATCATCCCCCCAGTCACGGTCTTCCAACACAGGGCTCCGGGGGTGCCAGGGCCCATCATCAGTGTTGAAGACAGAGGTGAAGAAGGCATTAAACGCCTCTGCTTTGTCTATGTCCCGATTTGTGAGGTGACCAACCTCGTCAAGCAACGGACCAATGTTATCTCTGATCCTCCTTTTGCTGTTCACATATTTAAAAAAGCCCTTTTTGTTGTCCTTCACAGTGCTGGCCAGCTTGAACTCTAATCAAGCTTTGGCTGCATGAATTTTCTCCCTACAGTGGTGAACAGCATCTCTGTAGTCCTCCCGTGTCGCCTGTCCTTGCTTCCAATGTCCATACACTTTCCTTTTCCACCTAAGTTCTAGAAGAAGATCCCTGCTCAGCCAAGCCGGCCTTCTGCCCCACTTGCTTGACTTCCGACACTTTGGAATTGTCTTCTCCTGCACTCTTAAGAGATGGCTCTTAAAAAGTGACCAGCATTCCTGGACCCCAATACCTTCAAAAGCAGATTCCCAGGGGACCTTACTAACTAGCTCCTTCAGCAGCCCGAAGTCTGCTCTCCCCATATACAGGGTCGAAGTTTTGCTAGCAGTTTTCCTCGTATCACAATTTCATTTTAGAACATTGCATTAGTCTCATTTTGTACCTAAAATACATGACTCCGTGTATGTCTGTCTGTATATCTGCCCATTTATCATGCGGTATCTGTTTTATGACAAGAATAGTGACATTTGGAATCTATCAAACATACTTATCAGAAACTTAATATGGCTTCCACATAGTACAGGAGTTTCTGGGACAAACAAGTTGTTCTTGACAGCTTGGATGTATGAGAAATCTGTCACAAATTATCCATTTCAAAAGGAAACCTAGACATATCTTGTTGCATTTTCAGAAATGGAACAAAGCAATACTTTATGGTTAAGAAATGGATGTGAGCCAGCAGTCAGTACCCTAAGGTGAAAAGTTGGATCTGCCTAGCAGTTCCTCAGTTTCCAAGCAGGAGTCTTCCAGTTCCAAATAATGAACAAATGAAAAAATAAGTACAGCTTTAATTCTTAGTAATGAAGAGGCATGCTCATCTCAGCTGAATTCCACAGTGTGCTCTGGGCAAAGCACTCACTAAGCATGGCGTAAAGAGAGCACTCAATATAACAACTGAAGAAACCTGCAACAAATCTAAAGTAACCTCTCATTTCTATACAGCTGTAAAAGCTCTACATTAAGCCCCTGAAAGGGAACATTTATGTGTTTTATGTTAATTTAAAATGCTTGAAAGCAGTCAAAAGGGAGGCTTAGTCCTGAAGAAATCCCCGTCTTAAACCTCCCTTAAGCCAGGGCATGTCTATGATGCTTCTTTCTTTTTAAAAAACTGCAATTCTTTTGTTACTTCTGAAATGTTAGGTATGTTTCATGCAGATTTGTTTTTTCCTGTCACCTTTTATGGGGTGAGTCTCAGCATCCCTAGAAATCCTAATAAGCCTGGCATGCTTTTCAGCCAGGACATAATATTCTTCTGTTCTTTGTTTGTGGAAGCTCCTGTGCCCATGAGTCTGTGCGCGGTGAGCATGAAATGCAGGTGGAAGCCCTTCATGGCATGTTCCCACTTCACTTCCAGTCCTTGCCAAGAGTCTCTTGGCAAGGGCTGTGCAATTTGTCAGGTTTTCAAATGGAACAGCAGTGGCCAAGCTTTCCTAGGTTCTTCCCTGTGCGAAATCCAAAGGAAGCCAGTGCAAGGCTCCTCTGTTTCAGGGTTGGAATCAAGACTGGAGGCTTATTCTATAGGAACTACACTAACTGGAGACCAAGGTGGTTGTATCTTTTCTCTCTGATAAGTCTCTTAATATGCCACATCCCTTTTCCCCAAGCCTATGAAATTAGGAAAGATTGCTTTGGAAAGATCTAACACCAGTTAGAAATCTGCACACTGAAAGCTATGCAATTTCTGTTAACTTGTGCAGAAATACTGTAAGTGGGAGTTCTGTCCTTTGATTAAAAGTTATTTGAACTAGAGGGAATTTTTTACTTTTTTCTCCTGTGAAGTACCAACCATATTAATGGCACTGCCCATGGAAACGATATTAGTAGTGAAAGGACAGATCTGTTCAAATTCACGTAGCTGTTCTGCTGAATCTAGCTGGCCAGTAGCTCCTGAACTCAGTAGTTGATTTTATACCAATGCGAAGGTTAATGGACTGTTTTCTAATCCTTTCCAGGAGCAAATGTCAGCCCTATGGAGGTCCATTGCTCACCAGAACTCAATCTGGAGTCCTAGAGTCTGGCACAAGAACTTATAGACTAATGCATTAATTCACTGAGCCTTTCTGCCCTTGGGTTGGTTGTGCATTTTTTAACATGAACTACAGTAGCAATGGCATTCAATCATATCTTCATTTACCTTCCAACTATGATTTCAGAATACATATAAAAATCTCCATATCCTGATTACTGCCATCAATATAAACTACTGCAGAAGGGAAAGGGAGGAAAGAGGAAGTCTTTTGGATTCAACTAATAAACATAAATGCACTAAAACATGAACATCCCAGCTGGCTGAATCCCCAAACAACTAATTAAAGTGAAGCCTTGTTAAATTTTTCCCAAGAATGATCTGCCTTGGCTACCTGCCAGCTATAGGTAAGTGAGAGTTTGTCTGTGTTTTTTCCATTACACAGAAGACAGTTTGTGCTTAGTCACAGAGCTCATCACTAAAAGTACTTCTTTGACTATTCTCTGAATAAAACTACTCCCAAAATTATTCAACATAACTGGAGAGTCTCACTAACAGAATAGGTGGTATAGGTAAGGTATAGTAAGATATTTTTATTGGGGTGAGCATCTAGTCTCTATATGCTGGGAAATAAGGTATGATTAATATTATGACTATGACACAGGGGAAATAGAAGGGGACAGTTTAAGAGGTACATTTGTGGATTAAGAAGGAGATGAGAAGAAGAAACTACATTTATGAGCCAGCCATTGGTAAGGAAGATGGGAAATGACTGATATATTGGCTTTGCTTCTCCATGCCCTAGGAAGCAGATTTGAGTTGATGCATTATGAAAAGTATGTTGTATCCTTATTCCTGCTGAAGGATATTACTCATTGGCTTGAAGCAAGGAGGGTGCAGGGAAGGACTCGCATCTTGTTCAAGTGTTGCAGCTTTGAGGCTTCAGCATGCAGCAACATCACTTGCGCAGAAAGCTGAACTTAACATATGAAAATTTCAGGTCACAATGGAGAAATCATGAAAATTAAAAGAATAGATACAAGAACTGTTTCTCATGGTGTCTTGGCTAGTTTGCTTCCAGTGACATTTTAAAAATCTGAAACTTTTCAAGTTACCATGTAAAATTTTGCACTTTAATCCTTTCACTTTCAGAACAGCCCACAGCTTCAGTTGAGGTCAAGTCTATCAGCAATTGAGCAGCTCCATTTTTTTACATCAAGAGAAATACCTTGAGATATAATTACATTATGAATAGCTAAAACAGGGAATTAGTGGGGAAAAAAAAGGATGCAAATGAGTACATACATCCTAATTGAATTATTAATTTGGTTTTGCCTGTTCTATGGTATAAGCAATAGGGCAAATCCTCTTTTTCATCATGCAGGATGAAAGTTTATTTGAAGTTGGAGTCTATAGCTGCCTTTTCACAGTAAATTGACCTTGTTCCATGCAGCCAATGTCATAATGCTCTGTTTTATCTAGGCTGAGAGAGAAAATCTCAAATTGCTTCTGCATGATTAGTTCTGCCATTTCAAACGTGTTTCTTCCAAGTTGGCTTCCACACTTACTGGTAGAGATATGTGCCGCTGGGAAACCCTAATCTGTCTCTGAACTCCTCTGATTTAGTAACCCTTTACCAGACAGTCTCTTATGTCAGTGAAATTACTCTTGTTGAGAACAATAGAAACAGTACAGAAATAATGAAGGAACTTCATAAATATTCTCTTGAACCTCAGCCTAATTTTTACTCAGCTGTTTCTGTCTTAGCAGACAGAAGTTGCTTACTATCAGTGGAGTTTTCACAGATATGTATTTATTTGCGCTTTTATTGACAAAGCATTTTTCTTTCCTATATTTATTATGTCTTGATGAATAAGTAAATCTTGTTTTTTTCATCTTAAAATACAGAATGATATTCACTTTTGTGTGATCAGTTTGGTATTTGAGTATTTGGTGATTTGTTGATCATCTACTTAACTCTAAATTCAGAAATCTTCATTATTCTTAGTTGTCCTGCTAGCTAGTACACTCCAAATAAAAAAATTCAATACAGCCAAAGAAAAAAACCCAAGATAAAAATTTCTGCTGTGATGTACCATTGGAAAAAAAAATATCAGCGCCCACAAAAATTCATATACAACAAGATGAAATTACTGTATATTGTTCCAGACAGGAGATAACCATTAAAAACACATTTATGGTTGATAAATACATGTAGGTAGCAGCACAGCTTAAAGGTTTAGAATTATACATATTATACATTATTTTTGTCTCCAAAGATAGATACCAAGGAAAATATAGACTGATGTTAGTACTAGAAATAAGATTGTCTCACTACTTGGTTCCTCTTTGGGCAGGATGTCTCTACAGTTGTAACTTTACAAAACCAAGATCCAATGCAGCAAAAGGTCAATTACTCAGACTCGAGCTGCTTTTCCTCCCTGCTATCTCTGCCCGGTACCACTCATGCTGCATACATCACAGTGAGAGAATCACTGGGAGTATCCACATACTGAAAATCAAGTCCATGTTCAGGGTATTAAGGATAAGGCCATAGGACTGCAGTGCTTGTATGATCTATTGTGATAGAATCATAGAATCATAGAATCATTTAGGTTGGAAAAGACCCTTAAGATCATCGAGTCCAACCGTAAACCTAACACTGCCAAGTCCACCACTAAACCATGTCCCTAAGCACCACGTCTACAACTGAACAATCTGAACCATTTGCATTTAGAAATTAATCTTTTACATGTTATTTTGCTCTCTAACATAAGCATATAAGGATGATCTCTGTGTTAAGTGCTGTGTTCAGCCAAATTAACAAAGTAGTTCTTATTCACAAAGGCTTTATTTTATTAGCACTACATAAATGAAAGTTTAAAGAATTAAAAATATGACATGACTAACAATCATTTTCATAGCAAAAAACTTTTCAAATATTTATTTTTTAACACAAACCAATCATTGCAGTTGATTTCCTCCTAAAAACCCAGAGCCAGTTACTACATTGCTTTATGAATTACAAGCATCTAGTGACTTTTTTTTCCTGGTGAAGTAGAGCAGCAGTAACAAGCTGAACATGACAGGTATTAAAAATAAATTGCTTGATAAAAAAAATTAAGAAGAGGAAAATGCCGACTTCATGTGACAAGATTCATGCTGAAGCAGTGTTTTCAGATATTTTTGACCAAAGAAGGATATAACAGTTTAAAGGTGAAAAGGAGCATGGGGAATCTGCTACCTGACAAATAAGTCTACGTATCAAAAGATTTTACTAACCAGTCTGACACATAAATGGCACATGATGCCAACTTCTGTTAAAGGCTCTATAAATGATGACAGCCTGGAGAAACAAGAATTGTTTTTCAAGAAGAGAGGTTTTGTTGAATTCTATATATTATTCCTAAGGATTAGAAACACATCAGCAACACTGCAGTCAGGAACCAAATCAGTTTTACAATCATTGGTCTTGTGGCCTATGCATAGGACTGGGTGCCAGGAAGATTTTAATCCTAGATCCACTTGGAGTCCCTCACTTTTGTGAAAAACACTTCAGATATTATATGCATTTCCATAACGATATTTAGTGCAAAATTTCTTGTTGACAACCAGCTGGGAACAGAACTGGTACCATCCCACAAAACAGAATATATCTCTAAACAGAATATATCTCTAAACAGAACTTGTGCTACATGTTAATACTTTATGACTTTACTAAAAGTCCATTAATAACTTTTAAACTATCCTAATAACAAATCTGTTGTACTGTTAGCCTGAGTCTGGTCAATGCTTAGCCTCAAATGTAGTTATTTAGCTAACCAGGCAGGTGGATTAGTAAAGAAAAAGAGTAAAAAAAACACTTACGCAGAGTCTTTGCAGTTTTGCTTTCTTGAGGGAAAAATGTGTGGGTGAGAAGAAAACATTATATAATGAATGTGTAAAATACATCAATGGCTTGACATTTGCTAAGAACTGTAGATGTGTACGTCTTAAAATAGATTCAGATAATAACGGAGAAAAGAACTAAAGAATTTCAGGGCTAATCATGTTTGTGAGGCAGCAGGTTTACACAGTTTCTTTGGGTTATATACTGTTCCTGGTTACATGGTTAGAGGATCTCTGACGACCAGTGAAGCAATTCTAAAGTATCAAAAGCAGAGATTGATTTTTAGTATTTTAATGGAAGAATTTATTTTACCCAAACTAGAAGAGTTCAAAATCAAGAAGTTTTCCTGATTTTTGTCTGTATTATTAGAAATATCATCCTTGAAAGCAGTGCACTGAAATGTAGTATTCCTGGTATATCCCTGGTGTACATGGGTACTTACTGTGGACTTCCAAGATAATTGGAAAAGGGAAGAACATCTCAGAAAGACTCTAAACTGTCATCTGTTATTAGTATCAACCCATAGGTCTTCTACTCCAGGCTACAGGACTAAATAATGACACATCCTATGCTTACACATGGTTGGTTGTTCAGGAAGTTCTTAGAAAGCACATTGAGACTTCTGTGTAGACCAGTAATTCAAGAATTCAAGCCCATCTTGGTTTATAATAGCCTAATAATATATAGAAAAGTGGTCAAGGTCTGTGCTGCTTCTTGAATGTCAGTTGTTTCAGTCAGTAGCAGGAATTTACAAATGTGGTGGAACCATAACAAATCTATTTTTAGGTAAACAAAAGGTGTCTTTAAGGGTAGCAGTGCTTGCAGTCATAGCAGTTAGATATTCTCTGGCAGGTAAAAACACAGTGTTAACAGTAGGCTGCACATTAGCCATCAGCAATAAGCCTGAGCTGAACCTGGAACAGAGTTGACCTTCCCCACAACTGATAAGTACTGAGGTTTAGTTTGGGGTATAGCTTGTTTGCTTATTGTGAAAGATATCAGGTACAACACTGTCGTGGTTTAACCCCAGCCAGCAACTAAGCACCACACAGACGCTCGCTCACTCCCCCCACCCCAGTGGGATGGGGGAGAGAATTGGAAGCATGAAAGTCAGAAAACTCGTGAGTTGAGAGAAGAACAGTTAAATAACTGAAGTAAAATGAAATAGAACAGTAGTAGTAGTAGTAGTAGTAATAATAATAATAATATTATAATACAATAATAATATAGAAAGCAAGTGATACATGACACAATTGCTCACCACCCGCCAATCGATGCCAGCATGCCCCCGAGCAGTGATCGCTGCCCCCCAGCCGACTCCCCCAGTTTATATACTGAGCATGACGTCATACGGTATGGAATAGCCCTTTGGCCAGTCTGGGTCAGCTGTCCTGGCTGTGCCCCCTCCCAGCTTCTTGTGCACGTGGCAGAGCATGGGAAGCTGAAAAGTCCTTGCCTAGTGTAAGCCCTACTTAGCAACAACTAAAACATCAGTGTGTTATCCACATTATTCTCATCCTTAATCCAAAACACAGAACTATACCAGGTACTAGGAAGAAGAATCAACTCTATCCCAGCTGAAACCAGGACAGTATCTACCCCTTATTCCATACCATATATGTCATGCCCAGGTCTTACACTTTCCAATACATTCCAATTAATCACTACCACTTTTCCAGTCTTTTGATATATTTTTATATATATACACACACATATAGATATAATTTCCCTAGTCTATAGGCTATCCCTCTAAAATGTCCGTTGAGTTCATTTAGTCCATGATGTTGGGCTTCATCTGTCATAACAGTCTTTCAGGGCAGGAAAGATAGTGTGTGGTGTTGGATTGGTGCATGCTGAAGCCAGCTCTGGTTCCATCACCAGTGCACTTTGCTCGGTTTCCTTAAAGTTCATTCTTCATTAATTTGGGTGATTCTTACTGTAATACCATTGATATGGCACATAGTAATCATAGAAGTGATGACATCCAGTATTATATAGCAATTAACATTATACAATTCAGTTCATTGGCTATTTTCACCCAAAATCAAATCCCCTTGAGGTACACATCGGACTTCCCCATCCTCCCACATCACCCACCAAGTGCACCCCGGTCCTTGAGCAAAAGCAATCCCACGAATGGGTTTACCTCTGCCTGAAGCAGGAGTAACCCAGACTGTCTTCCCCAGCATATTTTTTATGTGCACTACAGGGACTTTATCCCCCTCTACATTACGTAAAAGTCTTGATTGGGCAGGGCCAGCTCGATTGGCAGATCCCCTGGTGTTGACTAACCAGGTGGCCTTTGCTAAATGTGTATCCCAGTGTTTGAATGTCCCACCACCCATTGCTCTCAGTGTAGTCTTTAACAGTCCATTGTATCATTCTATTTTCCCGGAGGCTGGTGCATGATAGGGGATGTGATATACCCACTCAGTGCCATGCTCTTTGGCCCAGGTGTCTATGAGGCTGTTTCGGAAATGAGTCCCGTTGTCTGACTCAATTCTTTCTGGGGTGCCATGTCGCCACAGGACTTGCTTTTCAAGGCCCAGGATAGTGTTCCGGGAGGTGGCATGGGGCACGGTATATGTTTCCAGCCATCCGGTGGTTGCTTCCACCATTGTAAGCACACAGCGCTTGCCTTGGTGGGTTTGTGGGAGTGTGATCTAATCAATCTGCCAGGCCTCCCCATATTGATATTTCAGCCATCGTCCTCCATACCAGAGAGGCTTGAACCGCTTGGCTTGCTTGCTTGATTGCAGCGCATGTTTCACATTCATGGATAACCTGTGCAATAGTGTCCATGGTCAGGTCCACCCCTCGATCATGAGTCCATCTATATGTGCATCTCTTCCTTGGTGGCCTGAGGTGTCATAGGCCCACCAAGCTAGGAATAATTCACCCTTCTGTTGCCAGTCCAGACCCACCTGAGCCACTTCAGTCTTAGCAGCCTGATCCACCTGCTGGTTCTTTTGATGCTCTTCAGTGGACCAACTCTTGGATACATGAGCATCTACGTGACGTACTTTTACAACCAGGTTCTCTACCCGGGCAGCAATATCTTGCCACAATGCGGCAGCCCAGATGGGTTTGCCTCTGTGCTGCCAGTTGCTCTGCTTCCATTGCTGTAACCACCCCCACAGGGCATTTGCCACCATCCATGAGTCAGTATAGAGATGATAGAGCATTGGCCACTTTTCTCGTTCAGCAATATCCAAAGCCAGCTGGATGGCTTTCACCTCTGCAAACTGACTCGATTCACCTTCTCCTTCAGCAGTTTCTGCCACTTGTCGTACAGGACTCCATACAGCAGCTTTCCACCTTTGATGCTTCCCCACAAGATGACAGGACCCATCAGTGAACAGGGCATATTGCTTCTCATTTTCTGGCAGTTTATTATACAGTGGGGCCTCCTCAGCACGTCACATCCTCCTCTGGCGATATTCCGAAATCTTTGCCTTAATACGGCAGTATTACTTTGGATTTGCTCATTCAGCTTAGAACTGAATTTGGCCTGTAAAATTCAGCAAGCTGCATTTTGCATCAGATGGCAATGTACATTTCCATAGGCAAGTAGTTCACTGTTTATAAATAGCATATATATTGTAGAAGTGGTGCAAATATGGTATTTCATGTTTTTACTACTCACACAATTATGTTATCCGTTGTAACATTAAAGTCACTTAAGTAGCCAGCTTTAAGTATGCACATTTTTTAGAGGCCTTTTTTATTTACTTTTATGGTAGAGCTCATTCAAGATACAATGAAATAGCTGGTAAAGGCTGTGCTGGAGGAGACAACAGTAGGGAAGGGTAACCCGCTTTGGAAACAATCTCACTTTATGAATAAAGTCTGCAACCTCTCGATCCAGAGAGTATGTAGTTTTTCAGAATCAAGAGAGAAAAGCGAAAGGTCTGTGTCAGCCAGGCTGCCCCACTCTCTGTGCCTCAGCCAGCAATTATACACCGAAGAGTACAAAACGCCCAGGCTGGCTCTCGCCTTGTCTCCTCCGCCCCCCACAGCTACTGATGCCAACAGCAAAGTGAAGAGGAGGAAGAAAATGAGCTCAAGTAAGAGGTAGAAAGAAAGGAAATTGAGAAGAGGGTAAGGAAAGGAAATGTGAAGAGAGGAAGAGAATGGAAACTCAATATTATTACTGTTAATAATAATATAATACTGCTTATATAATTATATATTAATATAATTAATAATAACAACAATAACAATAGTCCTAACTATATTGGAAGAAATGGGATGAAACTCAGACAAATGGGCTCCTGTCATTTGACCATTGCTTCAGAAGCTATGCTGATGGTTATCTGTAACAGAGCAATAGACAAAGACAGTGTTTGCTTACACCTGCATTGTTTTGTATTTGAAATCTTTAAAACTATTCTACAAAAATATTAATATTATTTAGCTTCACAGTAGACTTTCTAATTGACCGCCCCTGCTATGAAAATCATCATTGTAATAATTAACTTTTTTCTTACTTTATTTTATTTTATTTTATTTTATTTTATTTTATTTATTATTTTTAATATTTACATATTCCAAGTAAAAAACATGAAATTTGTATGTAAATAAAGAGATAATACTAGTAATAAGCTTCTTTCATGCTGATCCCAGACCTTAGTGACTGTGGAAACATATGCATTTATAAATTCTCATACAAAAACCACACCTGAATTCTGTGGATCTTTTTCCCCCAAAGTCTGTGTAGAAAAATAATATAATTTGACCCTACAAGACAGGACAAAGTTGTCAACCATGCCTTAAATAAAGTTCCTTATGTAAACAGCCACATTGGCAATTGCAAGCAGTTAAGCATGTAAACAGTTTCAGAATCTCATCTTTTCTTTTCTAATTTTACACTATAATCACTAGATTGCTGATAGTTTAATTAAGCTAAGTGAAATACAGCTCCACACATAGTCTATATATTGGTCCAGTGTAGTCTTTCCCAAATATAACCCTACAAGCAGCTGGTATGGATATACCACCATCACCTCAGACACATTGCTCAGATAAAAACAGTAAAGATGCAGTACAAATAACTTTGGTTTCAGATATTTTTATATGTGCTTAGATAGTCAATATGATTTTCTATTTCAGAATCAGCTGGAATTACATTCTGTGCACTTATTTGGTTTTGTTTTTTAAGCATAAATCATACAAACAGCAGAACATCAAAAAGCCAAACACAAGCTGTATAACAAGCTCTTCTAATTTTATCATCAGTCTCCTTATATTAGGAAGCACTCATTTCTGCTGAAACCAGACATTGGAGAAGTTCTTAGTCTCCATAGTTTTCGGCAAAAACTTGTGCACAGGATGTGGGACTCAGAAGGCAGAGAATAGAGTAAACAAAACCCAAAATAGTACTAAATAGACAGCAACAGCATAGCTTTTCCTTTATTGTTTTTCCTTAATTTGGTCTTTGTGGCCTGAACAGAAGTTTTAAATTCTTCAGGATGGTAACAGTGGCAAATGTAAAAAAACCTGACTCGACTCAGCTTCTTCAGCTTCTTTTAACCAGGCAGTTGGTTCATTGCTGCAATGTTAAAACTACAATTGAAAGACAGATCATTCCTCAGATCTCAGTGATTTTGGGGTAAAAATTCACCCATGCAATGAGCGTATCACTGCAGGCAGAGGGCAGTTCTAGGGTTGCATTTCCAGTGTTTCCAACTCATAATTTTATTTCCAGCTGTGAAATAATTAGTATTCTTTTAAAAGGTCCCACAATTAGTACAGAGCATCAGGATCTGCTCTGTCATCTCTATCACTTAATGCTGGGAAGAAAAATAAGAAAATGAAAAAGTGTCCTCCAGAGGCTCAGAAATAAGAAGGTAAACTCAAAAAATTACTCAAAAAAGTCAGAGCAAAGAATAAGAAAACAAAACCAAAACAAACAGTTGGTGCTTTTTAAGAGATTTTCATGACCAGGGGAGAGGCTCACGATTGTTCTCAGAAGTGCTAGCAGGGCAACATACACTTTTCTCAGCAGACATGTACTAGAGCCCCTAATGTGACTGCTGCTATAATAATCAAGGCTCTCATACACTCATATCAGTAAAAAATACATACAAGATGATTTACTAATAAGAAAAACTGCTACTAAGGAATACTTAGTAAAAAGAAATACCTGCTTAAATTATTATATCACATCTTAAAACTTAAAAGTACCTTACTTAGGACTTGTGGGATGATTTTATAGTTATAATTTTGATTGTAGGCAGTTTTGACAGGGCAGTCAAGTTTAAGAAACTATTCTGAAATTTGGATCATATTTGCAAACAGTTCTACTGAAAGAGTAGAAATAAAGAAAAAGGATTCAGAAAATACCCAATATGAAATTCTTTGAAAAACAATATATTTTTCAAACAGGTATTTTTAATGCAAAACTGCCAATGCTAGTTAAAATGAGTAATGCAGAAGCTTAAAAAAGTTGTCAAATAGAATATTTCATTTTGAAGCAACAAAGCAGTTTGTTTAACCCAGGGTTCTTTTTTGTTTGTTTTGTTTTGGATCTTTCTTCCATTTAACAACATTTTGGGCTGAACTGAAAACATTTTGCTTTTCCTGATTAGGCAGGTGGCCTGAGAAAACAGCTATTCCTTTAATTACTATTTTCCTAGGGCTATAATCTTCTTGATGAAAACACAAAACACTTAGTGCCCATCTTTGCTGTGGAATGAGCATGAGCTGATACCTCCCAAGGTACCAGCATCAGGTCTGGACCCAGGAGAAGGACTTCCGCAGCAGCAGGGAAACCTGCCTGAATTAAGATACCCTGCTGATTAGCAAGAAACATTGCCTTGGAGGTGGCACCATGCTTGTGGGGAATGCTTTCTTGACCTGTTCGTATCTCAGAGTAGCACTACTTTTTTCTGCCTGGAACTCCAGTTGCTGAGCAGTGGCCGTGCACCCCCAACCAACTCCCCCCAGATTTTTGTTCAGCATGACGTCATATGGTATGGAATATCCCTTTGGCCACTTTGGGTCAGCTGTCCTGGTTGTGTCCCCTCCCAGATTCTTGTGCACCTCCAGCCTCCTCGCTGGCAGGGCAGTATGAGAAGCTGAAAAGTCCCTGAATTGGTGTAAACACTGCTCAGCAACCACTAAAACATCAGTGTGTTATCAACGTTAGTCTCATACTAAATCCAAAACACAGCACTATACCAGCTACTAGGAGGAAAATTAACTCTATCCCAGCCAGAACCAGGACAATATCCACCCCTTATTCTATACCATCTACGTCATGACCAGGTCTCACACTTTCCAATACATGCCAATTAATCACCAACACTTTTTCTGTCTTCTGATATATACACACAGATATCATTCCCTTAGTCTATGGGCCATCCCACGACAGGACCCATCAGTGAACAGGGCATATTGCTTCTCATTTTCTGGCAGTTTATTATACAGTGGGGCCTCCTCAGCACGTCACCTCCTCCGCTGGCGATATTTCAAAATCTTTGCCTTCTGGGCAGTCCATGAACACTTCCAAGATTCCTGGGCGACTGGGGTTTCCTATTCGAGCCCGTTGTGTGATCAGTGCTACCCACTTACTCCATGTAGCATCGGTTGCATGATGCGTACAGGGGACCTTCCCTTTGAACATCCAGCCCAGCACCAGCAGTCAGGGTGCCAGGAGGAGCTGTGCTTCAGTACCAACCACTTCCGAAGCGACTCGAACCCCTTCATATGCTGCTAATATCTCTTTTTCAGTTGGAGTATAGCCAGCCTCGGATCCTCTGTATCCCCGACTCCAAAACCCTAGGGGTCGACCTCGAGTCTCCCCTGGTGCTTTCTGCCAGAGGCTCCAGGTAGGGCCATTCTCCCCGGCTGTGGTGTAGAGCACATTTTTTACGTCTTGTCCTGCCCGGACTGGCCCAAGGGCTACTGCATGGACTATCTCCTGTTTAATTTGTTCAAAGGCTTGTCGTTGCTCAGGGCCCCATTTGAAATCGTTCTTCTTCCAGGTCGCTTGATAGAGAGGGCTTACAGTCAGACTGTAATTTGGAATATGCATTCTCCAAAAACCCACAATGCCCAAGAAAGCTTGTGTTTCCTTTTGGTAGTTGGTGGAGACATGGCTGTTATTTTGTTGATCACATCCATTGGGATCTGACAACGTCCATCTTGCCATTTTATTCCTAAAAACTGGATCTCCTGTGCGGGTCCCTTGACCTTACTTTCTTTTACGGCAAAGCCGGCCTCCAGAAGGATTTGGACTATTTTCTTCCCTTTCTCAAAAACTTCTGCTGCTGTGTTGCCCCATACGATGATGTCATCAATGTACTGCAGGTGTTCCGGAGCCCCACCCTGTTCCAATGCAGTCTGCATCAGTCCATGGCAAATGGTGGGGCTGTCTTTCCACCCCTGGGGCAGTCGATTCCAGGTGTACTGGACGCCCCTCCAAGTGAAAGCAAACTGTGGCCTGCACTCTGCCGCCAAAGGGATTGAGAAAAATGCATTAGCGATATCAGTTGTGGCATACCACATGGCTGCCTTTGACTCCAATTCGTACAGAAGTTCTAGCATGTCTGGCACACCAGTGCTCAGCAGCGGCGTGACTTTGTTCAGGCCCCGATAGTCTACTGTTAGTCTCCTCTCTCCATTAGACTTTTGCACTGGCCATATGGGACTGTTAAAAGGTGAGCGAGTCTTGCTGATCACTCCTTGGCTCTCCAGTCAACGAATCAGCTTATGGATGGGTATCAGGGAGTCTCAGTTGGTGTGATATTGCCGCCGGTGCACTGTTGTGGTAGCGATTGGCACCTGTTGTTCTTTGACCCTCAGCAACCCCACAATAGAAGGGTCCTTTGAGAGACCAGGCAGGGTAGACAGCTGTTTAATTTCCTCCGTCTCCAAGGCAGCTATACCAAAAGCCCACCGGTACCCTTTTGGGTCCTTGAAATACCCTCTCCTGAGGTAGTCTATGCCAAGGATGCACGGGCCCTCTGGGCCAGTCACAATGGGGTGCTTCTGCCACTCCTTCCCGGTTAAGCTCACTTCAGCCTCCAATACAGTCAGCTGCTGGGATCCCCCTGTCACTCCAGAAATACAGATGGGTTCTGCCCCTTCATAGCTTGATGGCATTAGGGTACACTGTGCACCAGTGTCCACTAGAGCCTTATTCTCCTGTGGGTCTGATGCGCCAGGCCATTGAATCCGCACGGTCCAGTAAACCTGGTTGTCCCTTTCCTCCACCTGGCTGGAGGCAGGGCCCCTCTAGTCCTGGTCATAGCATTCGTTACTCCCTTCTTGTAAATGCGAGTCCCCTTATTAAGATCGGAAGCAAAATCAGCCCTGCTACTCTGTCTGGGGAATTGCTCACTGGAGACTGGAGCAGCAATTTTCCTGGAAGAACCCCCTTGTGTGATTCTTTTTCCTTGCAACTCATGTACCCATGCCTCTAGGGTCGAGGTAGATTTTCCATCCCGCTTCCCCATGTCCTCTCCATGGTCACGCAGATAAAACCACAGGGTGGCCCGTGGTGTGTATCCACTATATCTTCTCTCTGAAATAGAGGGATGCTTACTCCTAATGGCTGAGATACTGGTCCATACAGGTGGGGAGTAGGACATGTCCTCTTTGAGTTGCTGGAACTCCCGGGACAGTTTTTCGGACAGTTTTTCTACAGCTGAGATGCAGGCCTGTAGGAAGGAAGAGAGACTTTCTTTGTATTGTCGGAGTTGGCCAGCCAATTCATCCACCGTCTGTTCCTCTCCGTCTTTCCATGTCATTACTGCCAATGAGTTTGCATACGACGCTGGTGCGCTCTGTATCAACTTCCACCACATGGGCCATGCGCACTGGACTTCATCTGGGTCTTTGGATAACTGCTTGTTGTCCAGGTCACCATAAATCACCTCTGGCACGGCTAATTACCCCAGGTACTGGATACCTCTCTCCATGGTGGTCCGCTTGCCTGAGTGACATATAACATCTTCCTTGAAGAGATACCTTTCCTTCACGCCTGACAGGAGTCCCCTCCAGAGGCTGAGGGCTTGTGCCCCTTTTCCAATTGCTTTGTCAATGCCCCCTTCCCTAGAAAGGGATCCCAGCTGCTTGGCTTCCTTACCCTCTAATTCCAGGCTACTGGCCCCATTATCCCAGCATGGGAGCAGCCAGGTGACGATGTGCTCGCCTAGACAACAACTAAAATCTTTTTGCATATCTCGCAGCTCACTCAGGGACAGGGATCGGGTGGTTACCGTCTCATTTGTGGGTTCTGCGTCTTCCTCTTCCGCTTCTCATGATGGCCCTGCTTCGGAGTAGCCTGCCTCATCCACTTCTTCGTCTTTCCCTTTCCTAGTAGGAGTTTCTTCCCTTACTAAACAAGCTGACTTTCACATCCAATATTTCTTCTTGTGTATAGGGGCGACTGATACCGGCATGGTTTGGTTCTGTGGTTCAGCTGCAGTGCCTGTTGCCAGGGTTAGAATATCCGCAGTGCCTGTTGTTTTGTCCTCAGATCCAGAGACCTTCTTTTCCCCTTGAGGGTTCTGAGTAGTATTGAACAGGGCTCGGTAGGCATGGGCCAGGCCCCAGCACATTGCGGTGATTTGTGTCTCTCTGGAGTTGCCAGGGTTACAGCATGCTCTTTCCAAATACTTTACTAGTTTTTCAGGACTCTGCACTTGTTCAAGGGTAAGGTTCCAAAACATTGGAGGTGCCCACTGTCCTAGGTACTTGCCCATACTCTCCCACACACCCTGCCACTCATAACTATCCAGCCTTGGAGCAGATCTCTGGATGATATTCTTAAATAGTTGTTTAACCTTTATGAAGAACTGAAACGCATTCAGGAGACATAGCAATAGGAACATGCTGGTTTGAACATCCCAAGGATATTCAAAATTCTCAAGAGCTATTGTAACTAACCTGGAGGAGAAGGGGAAGGTGAATGAGCAGGGGAAAGTGTCTCCCCTTGTCTCCCCCATAAATTGGCTCTCTAGGGTCGAGGTAGATTTTCCATCCCACTTCCTCATGTCCTCTCCATGGTCACGCAGATAAAACCACAGGGTGGCCCGTGTTGTGTATCCACTATATCTTCTCTCTGAAATAGAGGGATGCTTACTCCTAACGGCTGAGATACTGGTCTATAGAGGTGGGGAGTAGGACATGTCCTCTTTGAATTTCTGGAACTCCCGGGATAATTTCTCAGCTAGCACGTCAGGCAGTTTCTCCACAGCCAACATGCAGGCCTGTAGGAAGGAAGAGAGACTTTCTTCATATTGTCGGAGTTGGCCAGCCAATTCATCCACCGTTGGTCCCTCTCCATCTTTCCAGGTCATTATTGCCAATGAGTTGGCATAGGATGATGGTACGCTCCGTACAAACTTCTGCCACATGGGTCATGCGCACTGGACTTCATCTGGATCTTTGGATACCTGCTCGTTGTCCAGGTCATTATGCATCACCTCCAGCACAGCTAATTCCCTCAGGTACTGGATACCTCTCTCCATGGTGGTCCACTTGCCTGGCTGACATATAACATCTTCCTTGAAGGGATACCTTTCCTTCACACCTGACAGGAGTCCCCTCCAGAGGCTGAGGACTTCTGTCCCTTTTCCAATTGCTTTGTCAATGCCCCCTTCCCTAGAAAGGGATCCCAGCTTCTTGGCTTCCCTACCTTCTAATTCCAGGCTACCGGCCCCATTATCCCAGCATCGGAGCAGCCAGGTGACAATGTGCTCGCCTGGACGATGACCGAAATCTTTTCGCATATCTCGCAGCTCACTCAGGGACAGGGATCGGGTGTTTACCATCTCATTTGTGGGTTCTGCCTCTTCCTCCTCCTGTTCTTGTGACGGCCCTGGTTCATCAACAGCCTTACTAAACGAATTGATTTTCTTGTGTACTTTTTCTTCTGTATAGGGGTGACTGATACTGGCACGGCTTGGTTCTCTGGTTTAGCCACAGTGCCTGTCACAGAGGGCTGGCTTAGCCGCAGCTCCTGTCGCCAGGGTTGGTGTAGCTGCAGTGCCTTTCGTTTTGTCATCAGATCCAGAGACCTTCTCTTCCCCTTGAGGGTTCTGAGTAGTATTGAACAGGGCTCGGTAGGCATGGGCCAGGCCCCAGCACATTGCGGTGATTTGTGTCTCTCTGGAGTTGCCAGGGTTACAGCATGCTCTTTCCAAATACTTTACTAGTTTTTCAGGACTCTGCACTTGTTCAAGGGTAAGGTTCCAAAACATTGGAGGTGCCCACTGTCCTAGGTACTTGCCCATACTCTCCCACACACCCTGCCACTCATAACTATCCAGCCTTGGAGCAGATCTCTGGATGATATTCTTAAATAGTTGTTTAACCTTTATGAAGAACTGAAACGCATTCAGGAGACATAGCAATAGGAACATGCTGGTTTGAACATCCCAAGGATATTCAAAATTCTCAAGAGCTATTGTAACTAACCTGGAGGAGAAGGGGAAGGTGAATGAGCAGGGGAAAGTGTCTCCCCTTGTCTCCCCCATAAATTGGCTCTCTAGGGTCGAGGTAGATTTTCCATCCCACTTCCTCATGTCCTCTCCATGGTCACGCAGATAAAACCACAGGGTGGCCCGTGTTGTGTATCCACTATATCTTCTCTCTGAAATAGAGGGATGCTTACTCCTAACGGCTGAGATACTGGTCTATAGAGGTGGGGAGTAGGACATGTCCTCTTTGAATTTCTGGAACTCCCGGGATAATTTCTCAGCTAGCACGTCAGGCAGTTTCTCCACAGCCAACATGCAGGCCTGTAGGAAGGAAGAGAGACTTTCTTCATATTGTCGGAGTTGGCCAGCCAATTCATCCACCGTTGGTCCCTCTCCATCTTTCCAGGTCATTATTGCCAATGAGTTGGCATAGGATGATGGTACGCTCCGTACAAACTTCTGCCACATGGGTCATGCGCACTGGACTTCATCTGGATCTTTGGATACCTGCTCGTTGTCCAGGTCATTATGCATCACCTCCAGCACAGCTAATTCCCTCAGGTACTGGATACCTCTCTCCATGGTGGTCCACTTGCCTGGCTGACATATAACATCTTCCTTGAAGGGATACCTTTCCTTCACACCTGACAGGAGTCCCCTCCAGAGGCTGAGGACTTCTGTCCCTTTTCCAATTGCTTTGTCAATGCCCCCTTCCCTAGAAAGGGATCCCAGCTTCTTGGCTTCCCTACCTTCTAATTCCAGGCTACCGGCCCCATTATCCCAGCATCGGAGCAGCCAGGTGACAATGTGCTCGCCTGGACGATGACCGAAATCTTTTCGCATATCTCGCAGCTCACTCAGGGACAGGGATCGGGTGTTTACCATCTCATTTGTGGGTTCTGCCTCTTCCTCCTCCTGTTCTTGTGACGGCCCTGGTTCATCAACAGCCTTACTAAACGAATTGATTTTCTTGTGTACTTTTTCTTCTGTATAGGGGTGACTGATACTGGCACGGCTTGGTTCTCTGGTTTAGCCACAGTGCCTGTCACAGAGGGCTGGCTTAGCCGCAGCTCCTGTCGCCAGGGTTGGTGTAGCTGCAGTGCCTTTCGTTTTGTCATCAGATCCAGAGACCTTCTCTTCCCCTTGAGGGTTCTGAATAGTGTTTAATACGGCTCGGTAGGCATGGGCCAGGCCCCAGCACATTGCGGTGATTTGTGTCTCCCTAGAATTGCCAGGGTGACAACATACTTTTTCCAAATACTTTACAAGTTTTTCAGGATTCTGCACTTGTTCAGGGGGTGAAGTTCCAAAATACTGGAGGTGCCCACTGTCCTAGGCATTTGCCCATACTCTCCCACACACCCTGCCACTCATAACTATCCAGCCTTGGGGCAGATCTCTGGATGATATTCTTGAAATGCTTATTAACTCCAGACAAAACCGAAACAATATTCCCAAGAAATACCAATAAATATATCTTAACTACCCAAGAATGTTCAAGATACTGAAAAGATGTTGTAATGAAGGACGAAACATCATAGAAGAAGGCAGCGAAGGTGCCATTCTGGATTTCCTCCATAAAAAACCTCTCAGAGGAAGAGGTATAATTGCTAATTGTCTCCATGAGGTGGTACCCGAAGTACAGTGATGGCTTCAGTACAAAACCCAAATACCAGATAGCACTCAAGGTCAGTGTTTTAATAACAAATCTCCCAGGCAAAACATCACTAATCACTGCAGAGCACAGCAAACTGCAACGCCCAACACCAATCTTTAACGTGTACTGCAGAAACAAGAGCATGGTGCAGATCAGGTAGACTAATACCGAGAGCAGATGAATCAATATTATGACCAGCAACTGTTAACAGATACAAATTCCTTAATACACTCTGGTTAATCTGTTTTTATGTCAAACCCTTCGTGCCCCATGTTGGGTTCCAAAAAGGACTGTTGTGGTTTAACCCCTGCCGGCAACTAAGCACCACACAGACGCTCGCTCACTCCCCCCACCGCAGTGGGATGGGGGAGAGAATTGGAAGGGTGAAAATCAGAAAACTCGTGGGCTGAGAGAAGAACAGTTTAAGAACTGAAGTAAAATGAAATAGAACAGTAGTAATAGTAATAGTAATAGTAATAGTAATAGTAATAGTAATAGTAATAGTAATAATATAATACAATAATAATATACAAAGCAAGTGATACACGACACAATTGCTCACCACCCGCTGACCGATGCCAGCACGCCCCCAAGCAGTGATCGCTGCCCCCAGCCAAGTCCCCCAGTTTATATACTGAGCATGACATCATACGGTATGGAATAGCCCTTCAGCCAGTCTGGGTCAGCTGTCCTGGCTGTGCCCCCTCCCAGCTTCTTGTGCACGTGGCAGAGCATGGGAAGCTGAAAAGTCCTTGCCTAGTGTAAGCACTACTTAGCAACAGCTAAAACATCAGTGTGTTATCAACATTATTCTCATACTAAAGCCAAAACACAGCACTATGCCAGCTACTATGAAGAAAATTAACTCTATCGCAGCTGAAACCAGGACAAACACATAGATCTGAATCTGGGATAAAAATATTCTCTACTTTTTAGTGATCATAAATTACATTTTGTTTTGGGCCCTTTTCTGTTAACGTTAAGATTCTAAAGCAATTCCCTTTCGGTGTTCAATATTGGATCTTCCTAAGTGAGTAAAACTTCTATGGTGTTCTGTAACAGTGAATTTTTATGGATGGAATTGCACCCCTTTATTTTTTTAACAAGCTTGAAAATCATAAATCCAACCACAAACAAAATTCAGGTGTTTCTCCTGTTTTCATATCAATACCTTCAAAAATGAAGATATATTTGAGGCAAAAATATATTTTTCCCTAAACCTTTTCCTGCGGTTTGCACATTTAGGCTAACTGAACTGAGCTGTAACTTTGGGATGAAAGGGGAGCCAGGTGAGATAATTCTGATGCTTGTATGCTTTCAGCTTCAGCTTCATTACAAACTTTTTTAGAGCTCTAATAACTTTCACTGATCCCTTTTACCAACTACAGTTCTCTTAAAAACAACTAAGTTAGGACCTTTAAAGTGCAAGGAGCAGTTATCATTTCAATTATAACTGCGCTTTATAAATATACATAACAAACTTTGATACCTTTCATTCTTCAAGTTTATTTTAATTAATATCTACATTTGCTTTCCTCCTGCCCCCATTTATAACTGGTGACTTCAATGATCATTAGATGATGCTCTCTGCACTCTTTGTACCATTAGGCTGAACACAATCTTTAACCGCAAGGCAGGTATCTTATCCCTGTTTATGGAAGCTTTCAGATTTTACCCACGGTCCTGGACATTTCTGGACAGGCCTTGCTTTTTGTTGATCATAAACAAAACTTCAGCAGCTGGTGCACTGCTGCCTTGCAACATACACAGCAGTGGCTGGGGATCAAATCAACACTCTGAAAATCAGCAGTCCTTCCTCAAGTGCTAAGTAGAGCCTTTATGCAAACTGATTAACTCTAATGGTGAGGATATCCTCAATGACCTAACTCCTACTTGTGGACTGAAAATTAGGCCTATGAAGGCCAATTGCCAGATAATGCCACTACACTGAGGCTTGTGTACAAACTGAAAGGTTGAAGTGCACCCTTTCAGCACCACGATTCATTCCCAGCAGGGAATGGGGGCTCTCGCCTTTGCACCTGGGCGGTCGACAGGGCGCACGGGGCTGCCTGGAAAGTTGCCTTCACTGACACGTCACCAATGACAGGCAACTGAAATCAGTCCAGGGAGGTTTAAAGAAAAAAAAATGAGTGAGCAACATGTCATCTCACACTATGCTGTGGTCACTTTAGCTGAACTGTGAAGCACAGCTCTTTTGAATGCAGAAAGTTCCTCTGATAACCCTGTCAGAGAATGATAGGGGAGGACGAGGTATGTCTCAGAAATGCGCGACTTTTAAGTCATTGACACTTTAAGTTTTGCTCCCTGTTTTAACTCTTGGTAACTGCTGGAGTCTAGATTGCCTGTGTGCAAAACATAGATTTATCACAAATAAGGGTTCACGTATCTCCAGGGGAATAGGGATCCAAGTTCATGCTTTCAGAGTGACTCATGGTCTTAGGTGCCTTTGGGTTTTGTTACCACAGAAAGGCATGTGCTAACTATCAGTGTGTGCTGAGCACCCTTCTTCTGAAAACAGCTTGCTATTAAACATCTGATGTTGGGCATCCAAAGTCATGCTGAAAAATCTTGACTTCAATATTCTTATAAATTCAGTTAAACCTGAGTAACAAAAATTGATGTCACTGAGGTAGACAGGCTACATCTGTACTGTCATTTTAGTAGTTCAGTCATCTAGTGTATACTGTCATTTTAGCTTACAGGAGGCACTGAAGAATCACTCACGTTATTTACAGGTAGTTTCTTGCTTTTCCTCCAGTCTGAAACAAAGCAGCTCATTCTGCAGGAGCTAGGTCTCTGTGAATGCAAGCACAGCTACTGAAGGCAACAGAGACATGGCCACAATAGCTCTGGCTTACTACACGAAGTTCCCGTGAGCTTTGTAGCAGTGGGCAGTCATTTTCACCCAACAAGCTATTGATGATTTATGTAGAGAAATCTGTTACTTTAAATCTGCTTAATAGAACCTCCTGATATTCTCTGAACATTAAATAACTATCTATTTTTCAGTAGCTATCCTTTTTACACATCTAATTAGCTGCAATTCAGAGACCAAGGGTCTGTTCCATGCACAGTCAATGACTTAATGCAGATGCCACCAGAATGAACAATTCAGGGCATGGAGGGCAGACTTTCCTGTGTCAGAACCCTAATAAAGGTAGAAAAGCCAAATATTGAATATATATATCTTAATTCTCCCTTGTATAGTAACAGTAAATTTTCCAGGCCAAGAAACATAAACCAATAAAATTGGATTTTCATACTGCTTTCAGATTTTAGATTATGCTTTATGCACTGAAAACATTCACATTCTTAGCTGTTATAATGAAAAACAAATCTTAGAAAAGAATCACTGTGTTTCAAACATGGGAACTGGGAAACTCCTGTCATTAATGCTGTATGAAAACTGTCTTGTCATAGCCCAGCTGGAATTGCTATGCTTTCTTAAAATGAAAAGGAAAGAGTTCTGGGCTGTATTTCAGTCCCGTTAATGTACTCCAACCCCCTTAGCAGCTAATTCTCTGACCTCGCTCATGTCACTTAATGTCTTTGTTGCTCAGTTTCCTTTTCTTGTAGATGATAAAAATACTGAGCTTTATAAAGTGCTTTACAATCCATATTAACTCAATTAATATTGCTTAATAGTTTTTATTAATCTCTCTTCTAATCTATTTACTCTCCACTGTTCTAAACTGATGTGAATTTCTTAAGTTTCATAAAATGAAAGGGAACAAAACCAGTTACAACTGAAATGGAGTCATATTTGCCTTAACACTTTCGAGACCTGCTATCTGCGGAGGCATTTACATGGCCCTCATCGTGATTATATCTTAGCACTTAGCAATCACTAATGGTTTTTATCCTCCCACTACCTCTCTGAGATAGGGCAGGATTGGTGTTATCTCTGTTATTCAGGTGGAGAAATGAGGTCCAGGTTAACTGAGAACAGTCACATCACACATTTGTGCCTGAGTCAAATGTGTCACAGATGTGTGCCAAGACTGTCTATCTAGTAAGGGCTCTTGTGCTTCTCAGAACAGCACAGATCACAAAGTCTAGGACAAAGTTTGTGACAGCCAAGGACAAAGCCTCCTTGGTCAAGGATAACATACTTCCAGATAAATCCAAGGCCTGAAAATTGTTAGGAAATGCTGGAAAACTCTCCTATGAAAAAGCCACTGCCATTAACATAATGATACAGCACTTCCTGACTTTTAGTCAGTAAAACCAACTGTTTTCTGCTATGGCCTTGGGAGCACACCTGCCGCTCTCTCAGAAGGTGGTGGAGGATGGAGGCTGGTACCTTCCACCCCACAGGGCCACTGGCTAACCGGCACTGAGGCAGTTAACAGCCATGCTAGTTCACTTGTAATGGTTTACCATTTGCTCCCCTGGGAGGTACTGTGCAGGCTGCTGAGAGTCATTGTTCCAGGCTAGCTGCAGAGGGCACTTCTTCATATTCTTTAGGGAATAGGGCAAAATTGTTTTATTTCTT